>NC_058404.1:167839195-167858451 GCF_002201575.2 Neomonachus schauinslandi
AAAGAAAGAAAGAAAGAAAGAAAGAAAGAAAGAAAGAAAGAAAGAAAATTAGTTTTAATTTTAATTTCATTGAAGAACCCGATTGGCCATAAAGTCACTGGATTTATAGAATGGCTTCCCCCTCCCCACCAGTGGTAACCTAAGGCCATTAAGACTGAAAAAGCTGCTCAGATGTATCCAACCTGAGAATGTGTCACACAGCATTGGTCTTTCTCAAGAGAAGATGGCTTGGTTTAAAGAGCCTGGACATTAAAGCTGTACTGAATCAGACCCCTCCTGCAAAGCATTCTACAAGACTGCATATTCCATTGCTAATTATGAAATAGGGCTGCCCACAATTGGAGACCTTGATACAACCATGTTTCCTAGCAGTGAGTAAGCTGGTTTGTAGCTTATTGTTCTATAAGAAAAATGAAGCAGTTCCTGTGACAAATGACACCACCCACTCTAGAAACATGCACTTGTTTTCTAATATATTAGAGAAGGTCGTGAAGAATTAGTGATGCTGTCTTTTCTCATTGGCATGCAGGTTCATAAAACTAATGAAATAACCTTGTGCAGCCAACTCCTACATTTCGGTTTCTATGCACTCAGATGACATCAAAAATAATTTCTATTTGGAGAGTTTCTTTTAGAACCCTCAAAATCCCCTGAATTTTCTCTTTATTGAAAGTATATTCTTGATCTCCTGCTCAGAAATAGAATGTCTACAAAGCTTAATAACACAGCTTTTGGTGTTTGGGCAAATAAAAATATGTAAACGAGTCGTGATTCATAGAACAGTTGTCAAATAGCATCTGAAGATTCTGGAAGAAAGTTTGAATTTTTTCTGTGAGACATTAATTTCAATGAAGCTGCTGATCCCCACTTTTTAAAATGCTTCAGATAAGAATTGACAGCACAGGGTGAAGCTGCTTCCTCGTGGCAGAGAATTTTTTTTTGTTTCTCAATAAATAATTCCCAAAGTATTTGAATGAATTTCAGGCATATGTTTGACCATTTTTTGAATGAATAGGAAAGCTTCTTCAAAATAATTGGATCAAGGTTTCCTATATTAGTTGAAAAATTTTGATATACAATTAAGTCTTTTTTTTTTGACTGCTTGATCTCAGTGTTTGCAAGAGGATTATATTAAAATTTCCAATTACAATTTCTGATTTACCTTTACCCTGTGGTTCTGCCAAAAACTAGTTAATATGTTTTGAAGTGGTTTATACAGGTTTATGATGATTATAACTTTTTCATCCCTTATTCCTTTTACAAGATTTCTTTTCTCTGACCCTATTTTTTTTCCTTCACCTGAAATGTTATTTTGATAATTATTAAGATTGTTACATCCATCTTTATAGTGATGCACATTTTGCTGGTATTCTTTTTCAACCCTTTTATTTCTAACCTTCAGTATATTTTTAAGAGTGAATCTTGAAAAAATTGTTGGGCCTTACTTTTTTTTAATTTTTTTATTTACTTATTTGACAGAGAGAGAGATCGCGAGAGCAGGAACACAAGCAGGGGGAGCGAGGGAGAGGGAGAAGCAGGCTCCCCGCGGAGCAGGGAGCCCGATGTGAGGCTCGATCCCAGGACCCCGGGATCATGACCTAAGCTGAAGGCAGACACTTAACGACTGAGCCACCCAGGCGCCCCGGGCCTTACTTTTTTAATTCAGTGTGAAGTATCTTTGTAACTGAAAAATCAAGCCAACAGACACTTTCTTGAAAGTACTATTAAGTTAGAACTCAACATGTTTCATTGTATTTCATTTTTATATTATTACACTCTCTATTCATTTTTTCTCCATTTCTAGGTCCGTTGGATGATTAAGTTGTTCTCTGGCTGTTCCAAAGTTACACATGTGTCCCATAGACACTTCATCTTTCTTCATTCTTTTTTCTGTTCTGCAGATCGAATAATCTTTATTCATCACTCTTCGCTTTTGTTGATCTTTTCCTTCTGATAGCAGCTAAAATCTGTTGATTTGCTTCTAGTGAATTTTTAAATTTCAGCTGTTGTTCTAACTCCAGAATATTTATTTTTAAGAATTTCTGCCTCTTTATTTTTTTAAAGATTTTATTTGTTTACTTGACAGAGAGAGAGAAAGTGAGAGAAGGAACACAAGCAGGGGGAGTGGGAGAGGGAGAAGCAAGCTCCCCGCAGAGCAAGGACCCCAATGCGGGGCTCGATCCCAGGACCCTGGGATCATGACCTGAATCGAAGGCAGACACTTAACCAACTGAGCCACCCAGTTGCCCCTTTCTGCCTCTTTATTGATTTCTTTCTTTGGTGACATGTTTGCATCATATCTTCCTTGGATTCTTTAAGCAAAGTTTCCCAGCCCTAGACTGGTATCTCATGGGAGAGGCAGCCCATATTCTTTTTTTTTTTTTTTGATGGTCCCTATCTTTTTTTTTATTTAAAAAAAAATTTTTTTAATTGTTATGTTAATCACCATACATTACATCATTAGTTTTTGATGTAGTGTTCCATGATTCATTGTTTGTGCATAACACCCAGTGCTCCATGCAGAACGTGCCCTCATTAATACCCACCACCAGGCTAACCCATCCTCCCACCCCCCTCCCCTCTAGAACCCTCAGTTTGTTTTTCAGAGTCCATCGTCTCAAAAAAAAAAAAAAAAAGAAGATAGCAGGAGGGGAAGAATGAAGGGGGGGAAATCGGAGGGGGAGGCAGCCTGTATTCTTGGTGGCACTTGCCCAAAATGGAGAATGTGGGTTAGAGCTTCCATAGCAGGTTGCTGGAGGAGAAGGTATAAGAGACTAATCTGTGGCGGTATTGCCATCGACTCTCACATTCTTACCAAGATTTAGTAAATTTTCTTGAATGAATATTTGTCTATTTTTTGTTTCCTAGATCCTGTAATTCCATATCATATATCCACTCCTGCCCTTAGGACAATTTCCAGAGGCTTTAAATTATTTATTTTGATAATTTTCACTAGCTAAATCGTGGCTCGGTTGGCCATCTTAGGACACAGATTTCCCTTATCACATTGACCGTAGGTTCATTCTAAATTTACCTGGTAACTGGGTGATCATCTAGGTTAACTAACTGACTGTATCCAAAGGAAAAAAATTTTTTCGTATTTTTAAGAAAGGAGGTTTGCAACTTGAACCAGGCACTAGCTAAAGTTAGGTTCCTCTCTCCCCACAGGAACTGGGAAATGGGAGGGCTCTCTTCCTTGATGATTATATTTCAAAGAGATGGTTCCCAGGTCCTTCCTTGAGAAAGGCATTCATGGTTCTTAAATTGACAGAAAGTCTTATTTAGCTTTTAAAATGATTTACATACATTTCAAAGAGTCAGAAAAATAACTTAAAGTTTCCTAAGGGATATGCTCTAAGAAAAGAGAGAGAGAGGAAGGTCTCTTTCCCTATTTATATAAGGGAAAATCCATTTTCTTTCTTTTTCTTTCTTTTTTTTTTTTTGTATGTTTTTGCCCTTAAAGTGGCAACATTATTTGGTTCAAAATGTGAAGTTTTATGACATTCACTTATTATTCACTGATCTTGGAAAAAACAATTACACAAATCTTTTTGCATTAAGAATAACTGAGACAAGGGGTGCCTGAGCAGCTCAGTCAGTTTAGCATCAGACTCTTGATTTGGGCTCCTGTCAAGATCTCAGGGTCATGAGATTGAGCCCTGTGTCAGGCTCCACACTGGCCTTGGAGCCTGCTTAGGATTCTCTCTCTCCGTCTCCCTTTGCATCCCCCACTCTCTCTCTCAGCTCTCTCTCTCTAAAAAAGTAAATAAATAAACAACTGAGACAAAATGATACTGGACTTATATAATAGCTTCTTTCATTTGCCCTACTGCTGACCTAATCTTACCAGAGGCCCAGCACAACAAACTGGAAGACTTAAATGTGTGAAGCAAATCTATTTTCTTCCACAATTTATGGGAGCAACACTCGCTATCCCCCACAAAACTGTGCCTTTTGTCAGTATCTTAACTGAAAAGTAAAATACTTCTCATAGTTCTTTTCAGATAGTTTTTCTTTCATGACTTATATTTAATATTCTTTATTTTAAAAAGATTTTAATATTGGATTCTTATAGAAAGTCTATAGCTACAAATCATACATTTTTAAAAATAATTCTTAAATCTGCTATATAGAATGCAAAATAACTTGTTTTTGATAGAATATTACAGCTTATTCAGTGTTTACATAGATACTACCTACTTCCTAAAACAGTACTGTGAATAGGCAAGATAAGTAGAATTATGCTTAATATGCTGATAAGGATTTGGGGACTCAGAAAGCTTGGGAAACTTTTCCAAAGTAAGGGAACCCAGCTGAGATTCAAACTCAGCACTACTGATGCTCAATTTCTAGGACTTTCCACCATCCCACACTAATGTAGGGGTGCAAAATTTTTCCTTCACCCTTCAGAAGTTTCTTCTAGCTTGTCTAAGAATTAAAATAACATGAGACAGATTAACAAGAGAAAATTAATTTAATTTTGTGCATATGGGAACCCCACATAAATGAGAGATTCAAAGATAGAAAGGTAAAATGAGGTATGTAGGCCATCCTGGGTTAAGCAATGGAGTAGGGGCCTGGGGCTTCAAAGGGGAGGAGGGCAATTCACAGGGCAATGAAGAGCAGATGTATGGTAATTGGATGTTTGCCCTGCCATACAGATGGGTTACTCAGATAAAATTTATTTTAGTATTAACCCTTATTTTGGGGCGCCTGGGTGGCTCAGTCGTTAAGCGTCTGCCTTTGGCTCAGGTCATGATCCCAGGGTCCTGGGATCGAGCCCCGCATCGGGCTCCCTGCTCCGCGGGAAGCCTGTTTCTCCCTCTCTCGCTCCCCCTGCTTGTGTTCCCTCTCTCGCTGTGTCTCTCCCTGTCAAATAAATAAATAAAATCTTTAAAAAAAATGTATTTTAGTATTAACCCTTATTTTGGGAAAGACTTCAATTTAGATTCTTCTAGGTAGTTAAGAGGAAAACAAAATTTTTATTGAACCCACAGGATCTCAGTTGTCTTCAGCTAAAAATAGTCCACATACCAAAGAGGCAAATCTTGGGGAGGCCTCTTCTAAACTCCCTCACTAATAAGGCTTTTTGAAAATTGAGTATTTCAACAAAGAGTTACAAAGCAGCTTTAAGTACTGGATTAAAATTTGGACTAAGATACCTGTACTAAGAGAGGAATTAATCATCTAAATATGCATTCCCTTATTCACAAACAATTCTATTATTTATCCTAACCTAAGGAAGATACAAAGATTCACTATAAACTAACCAAAAAAAAAATCATTGTTTATGTTTCTGAAGAGGTTTTACTTTAGTAGTATAGTGCCTATAGATACATTAGTTTGATTATTTTTTCTATGGAAGGGGAGTAAATATGCCCCTTTGGCATAAGGTTTATCGTGAGCTGATTATTTTTGAGAAAGAGCAGACACAGGAAAAACTCAGAAAACCAAGTGAATGTTACTCTTTTGTTAAGAACCATTTACATTTATAAGGGAAATCTCCATTTGTAAGGATTTCTCCTTCTTTGTACCCAAAAGGGAACGACTTAAATTTCTAGAAACTATAACAGTGGAGAAGGCATGATGCTTATTCAATAATAATTCAGATTCAATAATGTATTTAAAGCTTTTCTTGGTAACTTTCCATAACACCTCCACCCCCAACATCTTGGTCTTTAAGACAATGACTTAGGCCATTTCAGAGAGTTACTCAATTGTTAAACTTCTGTTTATTTTTCTCCTGTTAATCTCTCAATTATTACAGGAGGGTTTTCAGCCAAGAATCTATAAGGGTAGAAGGAAAATGATTTTTCCTCCTTCACACTATGAAATACAAGATTTGCACTTGGTTTCTCTCTTTTGTTTTAGGGCAAGCCTCATTGCATCTATGGTGATTATCCCTTAGCCAAGAATGAAAAAAAATCTCTTCTCCTAGCCTGGAGCCACAAAACCAAGCATTGAGTCTGAAATCAAAGGTATTTAGAAGATGGAAAATTCCACTTGCCCAAGAAGTTCTCTCCTAGGGGTGTGTCATGTCCCTCCTCCCTGTTTCTGTGTGAGTTGAACACTCCACCCAACTCAGACACACATACCTCCACCAACCCAATAGAATAGCTACTAAATTCAGCTACAGTAGATATTTTTAAGACTTCAGTGTTCCCCTGCCATTTTGAACCAATGGTCATTTGACATTGTCTTTTGGTCTTTGCTTCACCAAAGTTGGCTAAAATCAGCAAGTAGATTGTGTTAGCAATACAAATGACTAATCACAGAAAAGATCACTTTGAGTCAAGGAAAAATTGCTTACAAATTAGATAACAAAATAAAGTCTTTTTTTCCAGTTCATGATGAGTTAATAAACATAAATTTGACTGATCCAGTACTTGACACATTGTAGGTTTTCAATAGATGTTACTTTTCTTCTTAGTGAAGGTCCCACTTAAATTGTTAATGTTAACATTATAAAATTACAACTTTATTAAAGGAAATAGGCGTTCCTGCCAAGGGCCCAAGAGCAGCATCATATACAGGATAGAGAAAACCAAAAATTCTCTCCAAAAAAGGCAATAGATGATTGGATAATTGCCTAATAGGACAAGTAAAGAGAAATTCAATCCCAGAGTAAGTCAATTGTAAACCAGAGGTTACAAATAAGAAATACTTAAACCCTAATAAAATATTTTTCCTGCTTATTATAGAGATTTTCTTAAATTTTAATATTACAATGTGTGTGGAAACCTAAGAAGTTAATAGAGCCTTCAATTATATTGACAGCTCTGTTCCATCACTTCAGTTTATTTAACAAAGAAAGGAACTCTCATTGGAAGACCCATAATGCAGAAAAAAAACCCCACGAAGAAACTCGTTTCAGTGAGCCATTATCCTTATCCAGACAAGATTCTTCTGAAAGTTAAGGAAATAAGAATGCTGATGAGTTGATGATGGAAATATGATATAGACTATCAACAAGATGATGATATGATAGAATTCTCCTAATTGACACACCCAGGTGGAAACAAAAATATGCTAATTAAGCAAGCATTCTGATTAATAGAGGCTTTTAGGGATAGCTTGTGCTGCAAAATACGCACTTTCAATTAAGACATTGTAAAAATAACAGGAGATATGGTAATTTTTAAAATACAAAACTTTAGATTTTTTGAGCACATATAGCAACATACTATAAAGAAATTGTCTGATAAGTAATTGATATAACTTGTTTCTAGGAGTATGCTTCAATATTTTTCTTGCAAATAAGATATTTATAAAAATAAATTCTTGAATAAAAATATGTTCTCCAATTTAATGGTGACTAGTGTATGCAGCTGATAGAAGCAACCTCATCCAAAAGCCAGTCAAAAGTGAGTTCATATCTAGATAATGGACTAACACAACCAGATGCTAATAACCTTAAATTCAACCTGAGTCACACACCATATTGCCACCCTGGTAACAGATTAACTGCTAAAGAAAATGTGACCTTTTTCTAATAGGTTTTTATTCCTTTATCTATCCCATTTCTGTGCCATTTTTGCTACCAAAGTAACTGGATTTAGGGTCCAGCTCTCTCTACCCATTCTGTAGTTAGGGCTTCTCAAATGCTGATTAAAATATGATTGAAGACAACTGAAGTAGATACCTCTGATAGCAGCTGATTGAATCTGTAATTTTTATCCTTTTGCATGTATATTCTATTGGATACAGATAGGACTTGATAAAGAACAGATATGAACTTATTTCAGGGCTTACGTAATGACAGTTTGGTATAGAGAAAATCTTTAGTGAATATAGTAAATATAAAATTCTGTAAATAACAGTGATTGGGTCTATAAGCCAAAGGATATTTTTAAAAACTGATGAGATATACTGGCATACTGTGGAATTTGATGACATCCAGCTATGTGATCTTGTATAGATTACTAACCACTCTAAGTTTTAATTTTCTCATCTGTAAAATAAGGATAATAATTTTATCAATCTCAGATGACAGGTGGAAATTAACAAGGAGATAATCTATGTAAAGTGCTTGGCAGGGGGAGTATTTAATAATGTTAGTCCTTCCTTGCTCTTGATTTAAATATAGTTTTTCAATAATAATGTAAGAAATGGATATAGAAAGAAGAGTGAGGGGATTATTTCCTTTTTCATCTCCTTTCAAGAGTCAGCTTTGTTTTCTGCCTTGTTACCCTAATTAGAGCAATTGGGTGGGTGGCCTCTCTTACTCTTCCAACACAGTTTACAGTTAATGAATACTATTACAGGAAGACACACCACCTGCTTAACCAAAAATTTGGGTTTAAGGTGTGCAACATGTTGATTTGATACATTTATGTATTGCAATGTGGTTACCATCATATCATCGGCTAACTCCTCTATCACATCACGTAATTGTTATTTCTTTTTTTGTGATGAGAACAGTTAAGATCTAGTCTCTTCGCAATTTTAAAGTTTATGATACAGTAATGTTTATTATAATCACTGTGCTGTGTATTAGATATTCAGTACTTCTTTATCTCTAGTTGCAAGTTTATACCCTTAAACTTTTCTCCCAATTCCCCCATTTCCCCAGCCTCTGTTAACTGTCATTCTATTCTGTTTTCACAAGTTCAATTTTTTAGATCCCAGTAATATCATACAGTATTTGTCTTTCTCTGTCTGATTTATCCTACTTAGCATAATGCCCTTAAGTTCCAACCATGACAGTATTTCACAAGGAGCTTCATAGGGTAGCACTTGGACAGGGTTGCATAAGGGGGAAGTACTTCACAGCAGGAGAGCTTCTAAAGGCAGCATGAGGACACCACCCAGAAGGAGAAGCGAGCAAGGGCATTTCTAGGGGAGAGGAGAGGAGGCTTGCCCATCTGAATGATGTCCTTCAGCCAAGGTAGGAGTCTCTGGCTCAGTGAGTTCCAATGCATCAGCAGTCTGGGGTATTTTATAGCTACAGGGTTTGTCTTATCTATGACTAGCAGGTGTTAAGTGCCATTTCAAGGAGTATACAAAGCAGGCCAGCTCAAAATAGTTAAACACATGCTTATTTGGACTCTATTTAAACAATTGGTTTTGTAAGAATTTGAGTTTGGTACTGGTGGGTTTTGAGCTAATGGTACTACTCTACTGTAAGGAAATAAATAACATAGGGGCCAATATGCAGGGACCACTTTGGCCCATTTATATAGCAGCACCCAAGATGGAAGCTACAGTCTTTTATAACCTAATCTCAGAATTGATATGTCATTGTTTCTGCAATGTGAAAATGGTCAAACAAATCCTGGTATAATGCAAGAGCAACTCACTAAAATGAGAAATCAGGAGTTAGAGATCACTGAAAATCATCTTCGAGGCTGGCTGCTACATCCATAAAGAATCACAGCCTAAGAAGAGAAGTGTGAGCCACAATTCAATACCAACCTTTCTTCTTGTTTCTGGTGCCAGACCTTGCCAAGAGTCAATCTCCAACTGTCTGAATATTTAATTCTGGACATTTTGCTCTCTAGTCTCTTAATCTGGGGTTCTTATCCTTGACTGAGCTAATTTCCTGGATTCAATCCTTTCTTTTTGGAACTCCTGGGTCTTGTTTTCCTTAGGTGATTTTCTGAAGTTCAACTGAGTAAGCCCTGATTCATTGCATTCTCCCAGCTGTCATGTAGAGCTCAACTTCTTTCCCACTTCCCACAAACCATCACTGATTACTTATCACAAAATATGACATGGAGCTGAACCTCTTGAGCACAAAGCTACTATAAAAAACCTCCACCAGCTTCATATAGGGACAATTAATTAACACAGTATTATCATATACAATAATAATAAAAGCAATAATCTTTTCTCAGGGTTCACTCTTCAGTGGATTCTATCGTTCCCCCCCCCCCCCCCGCCAAAAAAACCTCTGCAATAAATGAGCAGGTATCCAGTGAAACATCTCTTACTTCAGGAAATCGGAGTCTGGACTATAGACCAGGTGTCTGTTGTTTTACCTGTGTGGGCCTGCTGCCCTTGACTTCATTCATAACATTAATTCACATTCAGATGGTTCTCTGGAGAGAAAGAAAAGCATCTGACATTCAACTCTTAGTATCCACATTGTTCTAGAAAAGTTGTGATATGACCTTGAGTAATGGAGAATCTAAAACAATAATTCTATTAGAATATGAGTTTAAAAAGTAAGTTTTGATACTTATATCTCACTGTATTAGAAAATGCTCTTTTTTTTCTATGACCTCTCACCTTTTTTTAATAGAAAACTACTTTCTTATGCCTGCCAAATGAGTCAGTTAGTTGTGAAAATAAATGTATTTGAGAAGATGTGTGTCATGATACTAGTTTTCTATAAAAAGTGAATTTTGGAAATGAGAATGAATGTTTCAAATACAGTTAAAATACCTGAATCCAGATTTCCTGAAAGGATTTGTTCCCCGCATGTTTGCACATGTCATAAAAATATTGAATATATTGTTTCCTGCTTTACTCTGATATAGAGATTCCTCTAAGTTGTATTTAGTGGTTTCCTCACCTGATATCCTGTTATATTGTATTTTTTAATGTTACTAAACATATAGTGAATGCGTTGTAGCAGTTAGTATGTCGATGAGAAATATGTTCTTGCACCTTAGAACATTTGGAACAAAGAATCAAATTCTTCCAATGATGAAAGGTGTGTGTATTTGTTTACCTATGTGTGTATGTGTGTGGGTATGTGTCTATAAAGATATTGGACAACTGGGAGTATTCCTGTCAGTTAATGTATCATGAATGCTTTTGATTTATTGATACCACAACCTTAAGCAAATGAAGTATCCTGAGTTAGCAGTATTGGCAGGGAGGTACACTGTCAAGTGCATGTTCCCAGGGGAAATCACTCACGTGGTATCTACCAACAGCTGTATCTGTCCTTAAAAAATCACTAGGACAGGAAAACTGTCCCTCCTTGGGACCCTAGAAGAGTGATTTGGTGACTCAGTAGTTGTTACTCATCCCTTCTTTGTTCATAATATATTTTTTAAACACCTGATATAAAAAAATTCTCAATTTTATCAGTCTACCTGGTTAAGTTAGGGAAGATTGGAATAAATCATTCTAACATGTCTTTAATTCCTCTTATTCTGTGAGCAGACATGTGGAACAATCCCTGTCTAGACAGAGCTGATGCTTTCTACTATCATGCAAGGGTGATCTTTGAGTCGTATTTCCAGAGGTGAAAGAGATAAACAAATGTTTTGATTGGGATTAAAGATGCCTCTTTATTGGTTACCTGAGTGTCACACTTAATTGGGTTATTTATGGTTCAAATCTGTGTCTGCATAAGAAAAATACATTTAAAATTATTCAGTGCTTCTTATTCCAGATTAGGCTCTGGGATAAAA
This sequence comes from Neomonachus schauinslandi, assembly GCF_002201575.2. NCBI lineage: Eukaryota > Metazoa > Chordata > Mammalia > Carnivora > Phocidae > Neomonachus > Neomonachus schauinslandi. The sequence continues at coordinate 167,850,562 of NC_058404.1, forward strand.
TAGAGAGTGAAAAAACAAATGAATAAATGAAAATATATGGCTGTCTATCAGGTAACTTAAAATCCAGCTAAAGAAAAAGGCATCAACAAAATAAACACGGAATAATTGTGATCAGTCTTGTGATAAGTACAGAGCACTCTGTAAGCACATAGCAGATTCTGCTCTTCCCGGAGGGTCAGAAGTTTTTCTTAGAAACTGACTTTTGAGCTAAGATTTGAAGGATGTAAAAGGCTTCACAAGAAAGATAAAGGAGAGATGATGAAGAAGGAATATGGAGAAAGAAGGCTGATGATAAAAGGGGTCATGTCAGAGTCAAAAAATGAAAGGGGAAAAAAGGCAAGTATAGATGAAGTACAGAGAGAGGGAGAGGATAGCATAAGATGAGAACAGAGATGTGGGTATGGACCAGATAATCCAAGTTCCTAGTGTTAAAAACAAACAAACAAACAAACAAACAGAACAGTCCAAAATGGAGTCATTTATGCTAAACCCCACACCAGCAAACCAAGACTTAATACCTAATCTAATTGCTTTTCTGCCTCTCCCAGGAGTGGAATTTTAAACCAACCAACCTAACATTTCCTAATTAACACCACTGGGGTCATCTGCAAGGTAGACCCCACTCCCCCAAAGGTGGTTGGCCTTGCCTGAAAAAATCCTTTCTTTTGTCTGTGACTTCCTTGTGCCTACCCCCTTCTGCCCATAAAAGCTTTCCATTTTGCACAGTTCCTCCAAGCTCCTTTCTACCTGCTGAGATGGGAGGCTGCCAGGTTCATGAATCATTTAATAAAGCTAATTAGATCTTTAAATTAGATCTTCAAATTTACTCAGTTGAATTTTGTTTTTTAACACTATGAATGTGGTGACTACACAACTTACCCTCCAAACTAATATATTTTGAGACTGAAAGGTAGGGCTACTAATTTTTCCAGGATACCAGGCATAAATCAGGACTCTCCAGGGCAAATAAGAATATATAATATTTCTATGTATAGGCCATGTTAAGGATTTGGGTTTTTATCGTAAGAACAATGGGAATTAATTAAAAAGTAATAAGCAAAGGAAAGACATGATTATATTGGTTCTTTAGAAAAATCTCTCTGGGGCTCCCTGTGGGGCTCAGTTGGTTAAACATCCGACTCCTGATTTCAGTTCAGGTCGTGATCTCAGGGTCATGGGATTGAGCCCGGGCTCGGGCTCTACACTCAGCACAGAGTCTGCTTGTCCCTTTCCCTCCTCTTCTCCCTCCACTTGTGCTCTCTCTCTCTCTCATCCTCTCTAAAATAAATAAATAAATAAAATCTTCAAAAAATAAAGAAAAAAAAGAAAAATCTCTCCAAGTTGGAATGAAAATGGAGGATGAGAGTCCTGTTGGAAAGTTATAGGACTTGTCTTAGTAGGAGATGCTAGTAAGTTAGACAGAGATTATTGCAATGGGAAAAATGATTCAGTCATAGGTTAGAAAGAAAAGAAGTGGGGCTGAAGATCAATTATAGGCTTCTAATCTGCTCAAGCTAGATAAAAGGAGATAGACTAGGACTGGGGTAGATCGTGCTGAGGGCATTTTTTGGAGGTTGACTGTACCTTGTAACCATAGAGCACCAGAGGTGCACCTGCAGTTGAATAAAGCTGGGTTCATTGACTCATTGCAGTGAGAAAGAATGCATACCATGGAGAACTGTGTTCCATCTCAGTAAGAACATGGGAGAAAGAATATATAAAATTTGGCCTCATGTTAGGTGATTTGAGGAAGGTGAAAAGAAGCAGAAATTTTCTCTGAACTAGATGCTATTAGTCAGAGGGAGGAATTCTATGAAGGAAACTGAGGCATAGGGAGCTTGAGACACATTTCTAAGGTCATAAAGTGACAGAGCTGAGATTTTAACAAAGGTGCCTGACTCCAGAGTTTACAGTTTTAATTGCAACTTTATAGTATGACATATATATATGAATTGTCACAAAAATTGAACTTCAATATTAAAAGAAAAAGTGAGTCCTGCCCCTTCCACTTACCAATTACATAAACTTTAAGATGTCACTTAACTCATATAAATTTCATTTATCTTCCCTGCAACATGAGACAGCATAACGTAAAAGCCTGTGGGAATTAAAATGCCGACTATATAGGAAAGTACCTAGCATTGCATATAAAATCTAGTAGGCACACTGTCTATGGAATTAAATTTTGATAAAATGTTCATGACATGATTTGGTACAAGATTTGTCCTTAAGTTAAATGACATCAAATGAAAATAGAATAGCCAGGGCTGAAGGAAAATAGATCTGGAAAAGGTTCCATTTTCAATGTCCTATAAAGGTTGTGTAACCTGTTAGAGACCATAAAGGTGAAGAAACATTGAGCCATTATAAAAAACTAATCATAGCTATGAAAAGTTAGTAAAACTAATATTTAATCAGTCTTCTAAAATGTCCCTGAAAAAAAAAGAAAGATAAATGGGATACTGATATGTACTCAGATGACTACAAATTCTACAAGTCCTCTGAGTTTGTTGGATAAATAAAGTTATCTTTTCAAAATATCATGAACAGCCAAAATAAAATTCATGTGGTTGTTATGACAACTCTTTCTTTCGCCTTTTATGGCAAGGAAACTTTAAAAAAGTAATGAAGTTCTTATATTTCAGGAGATTCATGGTGGCTTGTGACTTGGCACTTATAAAATAAATATCTGGGCACTTAATAAAATAACATGTTAGGGGAAGGAAGCCTGTGGGTAGAATAAGATATTTGTTGGATCTGATATTCTACTTGGAGTCTGCTATCAGTTATGGAAGTGGCCTTCAGTGGTGTCTTCAACTAACTGACAGAGAAATAGGCATCTTTCAAGAGCTGAGGATTGTGTCTTTCACCAGCTGTCAGAACCATCCGCACAGTAGCATAAGCTAAAATGCTGGAAGGGATTGTCCAGTATCTATCTTTTAATGTTTCATCAAACCCACTCAACACTCAGAAAATATTATACCTTGAAGCTATTAAAAATATTGAAATCATCAAATTGTCAAGATGAAATTGAAAAAGGTAAGGCTGTTTTGTAAAAGACCATGTCTTTAATTTAACCCAGACCAGTTTGAAAAACCCAAGGCAATGTCCTATAACCCCACTTGAAGCATGATGGAGTGTGCATCAATTCTTTGAATGCAAGTCATTTTTTATATGTCACTTTTTCATTAATATGGAGAAAGCTAAGCATATCTCCACTCATCACCAGGAACCATAATGTTATCAGTCATTTTTCTGTGGTTATTCTCCTTACGAAAAAATAAAGAAGTAAAAGATGATACTAAAAGCCATATCAGAAGATGCCAAGCTGACTGAGTTGTTTATATACAATCCACATTATCTCTAATATTCTAGAAATTACAGTTAAATGCAAAAAGAATTATGGAAGTTAGCTATTAAGGGTTTCTTGCGAGTTTTGAGATAAATACATTCAGATTGCTTGGGACAAATCTTTCTGTGATTAATCATGTAGTATTTATAGCACCTGAGTTGTAGTATCTCTTGTAATTGTATGTGTTTTGCAACATATTTGCTATGTAGGCTTTAAGTTTTTAGAGCACTGAAAATTGTCTTATATTTTAAATTTTAAATATTTTGACAGATCCAGCATAATTTTTCTGTTTTTACTCTTGTTTGTTTGTAATACAGTAGATAGGAAAGAGGAGAAGTATAGTGATAAGAGCAGTCCTCGTTTGGAATCTAGGTTTTGCTCCTATATGGTCTGGGGTGGATTGGGCTGGGTTGCTATGGTATGCTATCCTCTCCCTCGCTCTGTCAATATGGACACCTACTTTGCAGTGTTGCTGTGAGAATCTACCACAAAGTGGTGCCCGGAAAGGAATATACACGCTTACAGTTTGTTTTATAAATATGAGCTGCTTCAATTGGACACTGATTCAGAATATAATATCTCCTTAAAACACCCAGATTTTTAAAGAGATTTCTATAGGTAAAAGCAGGCTCTCACTTCCCCTTTTTTAACCCATCTCTCTGATCTCCTGCTTGAATTCCAGGGCTCAGAATATACATCGTTCTCATATAGCATTTTTAAAGAACACTCCAAAATTCAATCTCTTTGCAATGGTGGTTATTGTTTTTAATTTATGTTTTTCTGTATTTTGGGGTAAACAAAAGTCCAAGACCCAAGTGTAGGGATTGAGTCCTCACTCCTGACAGTAGGGAGAAAATATAGGTAAGTCCTTTCACCCACCCCAAAGATCTCATGGCTCACTTATGTCTAATAACCAGGAAGAATTCAACATAGTTTTTGTTTTTGTTTTGTTTTGTTTACCTGAGTTGGTGAATCAAGTACTATGAAGGAATATTCTATGACTGCCTGGGAAAATCAGGTACTACCTGATGCACAGAGCTAAGTAGTCTTCCATTCAGTGGAGGATACCATTCCAGACACCAAAACTGTATGTTTTCCTGCTGTAGAGAAACTTTAAAGATGAGCAGATCTACTCCCCAGTGTCACATTCAATGAAGAGAGCTCTTCTTCAAACTGGCCAGAGGTGGATATATCAGAAAGCTATTGAAGCTTAAACTTTTGAGTCCTTTGCTTGAAATAGGTCTATTCCAAGACCATGGGAGAGCTCCCAGACATGTGTTCACATAAGCATGTGCTTTATCAAGTGCAAAGTAAGACATTTAGCCACAAACCTTGTAAAGAGTCTCTTCTCTCTGATGTCCCTTTGGCTGTGTTTCCTCGTTTGTGGCGTAGTTACTTGATTGGCTGTTAGTTTTGTGTAGACCTAAGTTGGGTGCTAGCTTCCAGGAGTATTCGTACTAGCCACACATTATCTCGACATTCAGGTACAGGGCCAAAAGTTCTCTCACATACGAATATGCCCTCCAGAGTCTAGCAGGGAAAGTAGATGGAGAAAAGAAACAAGTTCTGGAAACAGAAACTGGTTTTCAGGAAGTTTGTTCAATCATCATATATACAATTTTAAGCAGGAGATTTGATTCTTAATGCCTAGTCGAAATGGAAATTCCTTCCAATCAGAAATATACCTGATAATGCAGCATATATAATTATAAATGTGCCACACATTTTTTTCTTCCTTTTTGTTGGAATCATCCTAAATAGAATTTATTGAGAACAAATTTGGAACAGGGCTACGTATACTGATCACTTCTAAGTCACATGTTTTATTCATCCTAGCATATAGGGTCATTTTAGCACATCTAATGCATCTTGTCCTAATAAAGTGTGGCAGACCCAGAGGAAACTGCATGCCATTCACAATAAAAGTGGTAATTGACTAAAGTGAAGAGAGAACTTTTAAATCCAAGTAATAAATAGGTTCTTGCTTTATTTGATAATCCAGCTAATAAAAATGACTATATCTTAAGAATACTTGTGCAAAATGGGGTGCCTGGGTGGCTCAGTCGTTAAGCGTCTGCCTTCGGCTCAGGTCATGATCCCAGGGTCCTGGGATCGAGCCCCCACATCGTGCTCCCTGCCCGGCGGGAAGCCTGCTTCTCCCTCTCCCGCTCCCCCTGCTTGTGTTCCCTCTCTGGCTATGTCCCTCTCTGTCAAATAAATAAATAAAAATTAAAAAAAAAAAAGAACACTTGTGGAAAATATCAAATTTATTTCTGATTTGACAAGAAATACTGAAACTAATATGACAAACAAAATTAATAATGTGCCCGTGGGGGTGGTGATAGGTAGAATAATGGTCCTCAAGATGGGCTACATCTTGGGGCACCTGGGTAGCTCAGTCTGTTCAGTGTCAGACTCTTGGTTTCAGCTCAGGTCATGATCTCTGGGTTATGAGATCGAGCACTGCGTTGGCTTCCATGCTCAGCACACAATTGGCTTGGGATTGTTTCTGCCCCTCCCCTCACTCATGCACGCACTCTCTCTCTCTAAAATAAATAAATAAATCTTTAAAAAAAAAAGTCTACATCTTAATCCCCAAAACCTGTGAATATGTTACTTTATATGGCAAAAAGAACTTTGCAGATGTGATTAAGTTAAAGACCTGGAGATGAGGAGATTATCCGAGAGTATCCTGGATTATTCCTATGGACCCAATTTAATCATATATTTCCATAAAAGCAGATCATTTTTTTCCCAGTTATGGTCAGAGGGAGATGTGATGAAGGAAGAAGGGTCAGAGAGATACAACATTGTCGGCTTTACAGATGAAGGAAAGGAGCCATGAACCAAGGTATATGGGTAGTCTCTAGAAGCTGTAGAGGGTGAGGAATTAGATTCTCTCTAGAGCTTCCATAATAATGCAGTAATGTGAACATCTTTATTTTAGCCCAGTGAGACCTGTGTCAGACTTATGACACACAGAACTGCAAGATAATCCACTTGTCTTGTTTTTAGCCATCAAGTTTATGGCACTATATGATAGCAACAATAAAAACTCATACAGTGCCCCTACAATCATATTAATGAGTATGGCCAATTAGAAGAATATTTGATGAGTTATTGCACTAGAAAATTCAACAAGTCCTTAAATGTTAAAGGTCAGATATCAAAGTAATGTAGAGTGGCCCTGTGTTCTCGTTGTTTGGGATATCCAGGATTACACCTGCAGTTCCAATGCAATTAATAATAGCACTCTTTTTACTCTCAAAGTTTTGGTTAATAAGTTAAATCACTGCCCCAAAGAAATTTGATGGAGAGTTTCCACATTTAACAACAACTTCCAAATTTACCTGGACACTACAAATTACAAGTTGTGAAGGTAAAAGAAAATGTTCTAGCCAGAAGTTGGCAAGCTATACCCATGGATCAAATCTGGCTCCCTGCGTCATCCTGTATTATTGCCCAGGAGCTAAGAAAGATTTGTACATTTTACATGGTTACATTTTAAATGGTTATACAAGCATCTATGTAATATTATTGATTGTGCCTGTTGGTCCACAAAGACTAAAATCTCTACTGTCTGACCCCTTAAGAGAAACTGTCAATAATGAAAACCAAATTTTGAGTAGTCATATTAGACAAAAGATAGAATTCTCTATTGTCTCTATAGAAAATGATTGTATGAAATCATTGTTTTATGAGGAGATGATTAAAGAGTACGTAAGCAGAGAATGTAGAGGGACACTATTACAAATATGTGTAAAAAATCATGTTTTTTAATGTTAGTTTTAAATGTTACAGTGTTTGTGTATGTGTCTGCATACAAATTTCATAATTCATTGTGTTTTATTTTTTCATTTAAGATAAACATTTACTTTCAAACTTCATTTCACATTTGTAATTTTTTTTTATAGAAGACCCTCAAAACTAAACAAGCTTTAGGTCTCCCTAACCTGGACACACCTCTACAGGCTGGACAAGTCTCTAAAAATCAGTGTCTTTTTTTTTTTTTTTTTTTAAAGATTTTATTTATTTATTTGAGACAGAGAGAATGAGAGACAGAGAGCATGAGAGGGAGGAGGGTCAGAGGGAGAAGCAGACTCCCTGCCGAGCAGGGAGCCCGATGCGGGACTCGATCCCGGGACTCCAGGATCATGACCTGAGCCGAAGGCAGTCGCTTAACCAACTGAGCCACCCAGGCGCCCAAAATCAGTGTCTTTTGAATTCTTTTCCTCACCCTCTTCCAGGGGGCAGAAGGCATCCCAGGAGGCCAGGTCAGTGCAGGCTCTCCTGCCATCACCTTCACAGGCATGGGAAGGTGCCCGCCTCAGGGCAAAAGAAGGACGTGCTGAGTGTATACAGCACAGCTCAAGGACCAGGACCCCACTGGGCCACACCTGCTGAGAAGTTGAGCCTACAAGGAGTCAACAGCGTGAGGCCATTCTGCTCAGAAGGTGCCATCAGGGAGATTGAGCTGTCTCTGAAGGCCAAGTTGCCTTTCTTTTTTTTTTTTTTTTTTTTTTTTTTTTTTTTTTTTT
>NC_058404.1:167858551-167938783 GCF_002201575.2 Neomonachus schauinslandi
ATTTATTTATTTGACAGAGAAAGACACAGCGAGAGAGGGAACACAAACGGGGAGTGGGAGAGGGAGAAGCAGACTCCCTGCCGAGCAGGGAGCCTGATGCGGGACTCGATCCAGGGACTCCAGGATCATGACCTGAGCCGAAGGCAGTCGCTTAACCAACTGAGCCACCCAGGCGCCCCCAAGTTGCCTTTCTATACAGTTCCCCAACTGGCCACTAGAACCTCTTCCAACTGCATTTGAATTGAAGGATGAGTAACACTATGGGTTCTGTTCAACTGAAAGTGCCCTAGCAGGCCAGAAACCTGTAGATGCAGCTCTTAGTTACACCAACACGGCACTGCTTAAGGCTGGGTCTAAACCAGCAGTTGATGTGTCTTGAGAACAGCCCCATATTCACTCGCTTCCAAACACAGTACCACAGCAAGCCAGCCCAATGGCCATGTTTCATGCTACACTTATACAAAGGTATTTCAAAGACCTTCACAAAGACCCCATCACAGCAGACTGCTGTGCTGTTTTTCCAACATGCCATGCACACCCCTGCCTTGACATTACATTTGCCTCTCTCTGCCTGAGATTCGCTTTGCCCTGCTCAAAGGTCACCTTCTCAGGCTTTCCCTAACAATTCTATTGAAAAAAGTAATCATTATCATTCTTTACAACCTCAATCCAGTTCATTATTCTTCCTGGACCTTTACACAACTTACGATTTTATCAGATACCTGGATTTTTTTTTCTCTTTCTCACTGATAAATTACACAATTGTAGGGACTTTGTCTATTGTGGTCCTTATTGTATTTTCAATACCTAAAACAGTGTCTGGAACATGGAGGGACTCAAATATTATTTACTAAATGAATGATTGAATGACATACGTTTTTTTCAACTGATCAGGGAGCTAACCTCTAACATATTCATGTAATTGAGATATGCTCCTAGAAATCACTTCAAGGTGATCTCGAGTCTGTACAAGAGTGTATTTGACAGCTTCTTTCACTGGAGAAAAAAAGAATGACCGGTTTATAATGACTGACTTTGGCAGACTACTCAACTAAATTTGATCTTGGATAGAATAGTCCATATTATGTATTTTCCTAAAAAAAAGCAGAATATTAGAAGATGTATGCTTATTTCTAGATAACATCTCAGTGTCATGCAAACCGTGGCTTTTATATTTGTATGGCAACATTAAGGGTGCTTGTTAAAACAAAGAGAGTAATTACTATATCTTTCGCCTGAAGTTGGAATGATAAAATCAACGTAAAGAAAAATAGATAGTTTTTTTTGTTTGCTTGCTTGCTTATGTTGTGTTTTATTGTATAGTCCAAATATTAAATTGTTAAACAATGATGTATGCATGGAAGTAAACAAGGAAAGTACAAAGTTTTGATGGATATGGAAATTTTATGAATACTACAAAAGAAATGCTGCCCACAATTTATTTTTCCTGTGATTTATCAGGAGTCTTCAATCTTTTGGCAACTAAAATTGGATAGTGGAATAGAAGTGATCATAGGAGATTTTTCTTTCTGGCTGTTTCTATGCAGGCACAAAAAGCTGCTACTTTATAGAAACTCAGCGGAGCCCAACTCCAAGAGAGGCCAAAGGGTCATATTGTACCTTACAGCACCAGCTTTCTCTGATAAATGGTAGTAACACTTAAATAGCCTTCATCACAAATGCTGTGTGACATCAAGAGAAGGGCAGATAGAGTCACATTCCAGGAAGACATAAGAGTTACCAGTCAAATGAATCCAGAGCTCACAACAGACTCTGAGTTTATAGATCAATAGACTAGACCTAAGAGCTTTGAGCCACACAGCCTCACTACTGCATGGTGAATAATCCCCCATATGATCCTGTTTTGAGAAGCACTGAGATGTATATTAACCATAAAACCCATCAATCAACAAATATACTTAAGTACTTATTATATATAAATAGTGTGCTAGGCATGAGGAGGAAGATAAAGACATTTGAGAAAAGGTTTCTACATCTTATTCCTCAAGAAGCTGAAAATTGATTTGGAAGACACAAGCAAAAACCAGATACACAGCATGATTTAAGTGACTAATGCATGGTACTGAATATTAAAGATACAGATTTCTCGCTGAAAGTCAGGGCAATCAGGAAAGATTGGTTTGAAAAATGGAGAGTCTTTTGACGGAGAAGAAAAAGGAAGAGAAGGTGTTCCTGGCAGGGCTGAAGATGACTCAGTGACGAGGCGTTCGACCAATTTGGCAGAAACAGAGTGTGCACATTGAGAAGTAGAATATAAGATATAAAAGGAACTTTTGTGGGGCCTGAAAAGACAAGTAAAATAATTTGTCATGTGTTTGAGCACCTCCTCATCTGTATTAGATACAAATGCTTTTTACAGCAAATATTTTGTGATAAAACCCTTATTTATATCCTGAAATAAATTATAAACCGGTCAAAAATATAAATGTAATGTCACCTATAATATGAAGGAAAACATATATGGGAAGTAATTTATAAGGAAACAATATGTATTTTGTTTCACAAATGCATGTCTACAATAGAACACACAAGTAAGTTCAATGGCATCTATATGCAGAATCACCATGAATGAATGTTACAAATGTGTAACAAAGTGTTGAGTATTTTGTCTAAAAAACCAGGTGTGTGATGAGGGTTAGCGATGTGATTTCAGTGATATAATTTCCAGAAATATTAAATAACTCTTCATCAAGTTCTAAAAAACTCATCTTTCAAGGGGTTATTAGAGGCATCTTGGAGAATGTATTGTATATTAAAATGTATAAAATATTTTATGTTCTTTTGAAAAATAGGGATAGTTTCTAGATTTATATAATTTTAAGTAGATTTTTTACCAAATGATGGAAATCATGCAAGATGTCACGAAATTCTTTGTTGTACAAGGCCGCCCTACATGTTGCAGTCTGGCTCCAAGAAGTCCTCAATTCCAGCGAAAAATAAAACCTTGCCCACAAAATTCCATAATTTAAGATTCAGTGTCTTAGGGTTCAGTGTCACCCTCCCTGAGAAACACTGGCATGAATAACAAAGAATTGTGGAAATGTTTAGAAAAAGGAAAAAATGTATGAAATCTGGTGGTGCTGAATGAAGAGTAGATATCCCTGGTGGTAGTAAGAGAAATTATACATTTATTGCAAAACTTCTCTTGGAATGGAGTATAGATTTAAAATATGAAAATCACAGTGGAAATATGAAAGAGAATACAAAAGTAAAAGAATCATAAAGGGAGAATCAATAGCAATTGATGATTGATTGGATGTGAAGAATGAGAGAGGGAGTCAAGGAAGTCTTTATTTCTTACTTTTTTTTCTTTTTGTTTTTTTGAAGGAGCAAATCACCATTACTTTTTTTTTTTTTTTGATGGCTGCCAATTTGAAGGAAAACTATATTTTTAGGCATTTTTTTTCATTTATTGTTGGGTTTCTCACCTTTAAACATTGTGCCGTAAAGTAACGGAGTGAACATAGTTGATGGAAGGGACCAGCTAGTGTTATGTTACGTGACACTTAATGAAAGCTAATGGACACTGACTTCCCACACGCCTGCCACCCTAATGGTGAATCCATCCCATTTCAGTGATGGACAGCCGCAGCATACCATCTGCTACACCTGTCTGCTGCATATATCCTGAAGGCATCCTGCAGACCAGATGTAATTTTCTGCTTAAACACAACCACAACCTACTCTTTTCCATTTTGATTAGCATTCAACATTTGCAGTGGGCATCATGCTGAAGAGTAAAAAGGTGATGGATAAGTAATCAAAATACATCAAAAATGTCATGTAACTTTTGGAAAATAATAGGATTATCGATTGAAACAAAAAGTTATAGTGGGATGGATAACTGGTATTTGGAGGCAAAGGGAGGGTTTGGTATTACAAATGCTATTTCAAGGTGATGGTTTATTTTAATACAACTTTATAATTAAAAGCATAAAAGCTTTCTTTTAAAATTTGTGTCTCTGCAGGGAAGAACGAAGGAGGGAAAATCAGAGGGGGAGACGAACCATGAAAGATTATGGACTCTGAGAAACAAACTGAGGGTTCTAGAGGGGAGGGGATGGGGGATGGGTTAGCCTGGTGATGGGTATTAAAGAGGGCACGTACTGCATGGAGCACTGGGTGTTATACGCAAACAATGAATCATGAAACACTACGTTCTATATTTAGTAAACATTAATATGTGATATTTCTGCAGAAATATATATTGCCCCTGTGGAAAAGCCACCTCATAACAATACTTCTGTAATTCATTGTAGCTAATAATTTGGATGGGATATTTAGCTATCATTAATACTCTGTCCATTATTTTTCGTTCTCACTTCTTCTGAACATATAGTAGAATTACATTAGGATGCCATCTGACTGAGTCAGGCATGTGACGAGCTCTAGCCAATGACCTGTAAAAGGAAGTGGCAGGTGTGTCTTCTAGGCTGATCCTAAATTGGCAGTGTGAAACATCCCAGAGCTCCTATTTGCATATTCTTATGCATCAATTCAGAAATGATAGAGAGGGAGGCTGCTCCTTCAGTCTGGGATCCTAAAGGTCAATAATAAGAGGAACCCCTTTCCAATATATGGACAAATTAATGTACAGAAATAAGGTTGTTGTTTTAGGTCAATCCAACTGGAGAGTGGATTACTCCTATAGTATAATTTGACCAGTCTTGACTCATGCAAAGTTGATGAATGGACATCTAAGAATCTCTTAGAATTATATGTAAAAATTTGGCATGAAATTATATGTCCATCATCTTCAAAAATTTTGGACATAAGTTATCTGCATTTGTATCCTAACTTCAAATTTTAATACCTTCATGGCCTTTAACAATTTACATAGGATCTCTGTGCCTTCATTTGTTTATCTGAATAAAATGGACAAAAAACAGAACATCTCTATAGTATCATTAATACCGTTCACAAATACTCCATTCTCTCTTCTTTCTGGCATACTGCAGAATTGTACACCACCTCCCACTTGAAGCTAGGATGGCCCATGCGACACGCTCTAGCCAAAGAAATGTGAGCAGAAGCAACATACATCACTTCTGGGCAGAAGTTTTAAGAGATAGTACATGCTTCACCAATTTTTTTCTATCTACTGTGATAATGAGCAATTTTATTTTCATTTTTTTTTTTGAGTATTTTGGGGCACCTGGATGGTTCAGATGGTTAAGCATCTGCCTTCAGCTCAGGTCATGATCTCGGGGTCCTGGGATCAAGCCCAGGGTCAGGCTCCCTGCTCAGCAGGAAGCCTGCTTCTCCCTCTCCCTCTACTGCTCCCCCTGCTTGTACTATCTCACTCTCTCTGTCGAATAAATAAATAAAATATTTAAAAATAAAAATAAATAAAATAAATAAAGATTTTATTTATTTATTTGACAGAGAGAGAGAGAAAGACAGCACAAGCAGGGGGAAGGGCAGAAGTAGGCTCCCCTTACCAGGGAGCCCAACATGGGGCTCAATCCCAGGACCCTGGGATCATGACCTGAGCCAAAGGCAGACGCTTCACCACCTGAGCCACCCAGGAGCCCCAGTGATGAGCAATTTTAAATAATTAGCTATTCCCCCATCCCAGATCTTGGATTGAAAACAAAGCAGTATGGAACCCCCAGTCAACTTTGAATGGACATGTATAGAGGTGTTATGCCTGGGATTATTTATGATCTGACCATAACCTAGCCATCAGGGTTGGTTTCTTCTGGAGGCATTGAGGCAGAATCTGCTTCATATCTTTCTCCTAGCTTCTGGTGGTTGTTGGCAATTCCTGGCATTCCTTGGATTGTATCTGTATCGCTTCAACTTTGCTCCCATCTTCACATACACTTCCTCCTGTGTGTGTCTGTGTTTTCTCCTCTTCTTATAAGGACATCAGTCATCAGAATTAGGGCTCATCCTAATCCTGCATTATCTCATCTTTACTTGATTGTATCTATAAAGATCCTATTTCCAAATAAGGTCACATTCACAGGTACTAGAGGTTAGAACTTGAATATAACTTTTAGATTGTATTTATTTGAGAGAGTAGAGAGAGAAAGAGAGAGAGAGCATGAGTGGAGGGGAGGGGCAGAGGGAGAGGGAGAAGCAGACTCCCCGCTGCACGGGGAGCCTGATGCAGGATTCCATCCCAGGACCCAGAGATCATGACCTGGGCCAAAGGCAGACACTTAACTGACTGAGCCACCCAGGTACCCCAAAAGCCTCTGTTTCTTTATCTGCGTTAATTTTAAAATGAGCTATTGATAGATAATTGTTCAGGTTTTCTCTGGCTTCAAAATTAAGATTTAAAAATATATTGAAATAACAAAAAAAATTCAAGTGTTATAATTTAGTATTTGGTGTCAGTTAAATTATCTAACTCATCAAACATCTAACTTGGTCTTGATTTTTCTATATTCTTTCTTGTTTAGCCAAAAGATAGTGTGGTACTCTTTTCTTACAAAGGTAAAATCATACCCTCCCCAATGGGAGGGGGTGGGGGGATGGGCCAGCCCAGTGATGGGTATTAAGGAGGGCACGTTCTGCACGGAGCACTGGGTGTTATACGCAAACAATGAATCACAGAACACTACATCAAAAACTAATGATGTAATGTATGGTGATTAACATAACATAATAAAAAAAAAAGGTAAAATCATAGCTCACATGCTCTATATCCAGCCCACAGTACCCATTCATTAGTGAACGGACTAAGGTCAGTAGACTCTAGTTTTTGACTGGTAACATGTAGTTGTTTAACTATAGCAAGTGGTTATTTGTTTAGTTTAATGAAGACTTCAGTTAGGCACAGTTTCACTAATAAGAACTGTACTGAAGCCATTACTGAGCACAAGGGTACCAAAAGCAAATTCTTTCTGATCAATTATCTTTTTTTTTTTCTTTTGCTTCTTCTTTTCTACTTCTGTTTCAATAATGTCTACTGTAGTTCAGGGCAGAATGCCTCAAAGCATGTAAGGAAAATAATGCCAATAAGAGGAATCATCCTGTCAGATCCACAACTCATTAGGTTACCTTTGCAGCTTGATGGTGAAAATGTATAAGTTTAGCCAGGAAGAGATTGTGCACAGCCTTCAGTTTAGAGGTCACTAACTTTATAAAGTCACTACCCATGAATGCACAAAGAATAATACCTATCAGTTTGACTGGCACACTTAATTTTTGTGACAGAGATAAAGTTACTGCAGTGACTCCTTCCCTCAGAAAAGGAAATGAGTTGCATTCCCTTGATGTCTCTACCTCATCATTCTGTCCTCGGATGCCTGAAGTAGATCCTCCAATCTGATTAGGGCTTATAAAACACTCTTCCTGTATGTTTTAAAAAAATCAAATATGTTTTCAATCCTGACTGTCCCCATGTCCCACATGGCCTTTCCTCAATATACACTTTCTTGTAAATGCATGTAATCATACAAGTCTTTTTTAGACAATGTCCTTCATTCTTCAAAGACAGGAAGCTAACAAGACAGTTTTGCACCCCAAATGGGAAGTTTGTTACATTAAAAATGTCACCTGTTTACATGAGGAGTCACAGCTAACAATGACAGCAGACCCTGCTTATAGTTATCGTGAAATTCTCCAAGACAAGGTTTCCAAACCGCTCTGCAATCTTATCTTGTGCCACTCACTGGCCTCCCAAATGAACAGTTTATAGCTCATGGCATACAGCTTGGAGCTCCAGGCACACTCAGTAGTCCCTCCCTGCCTTTATTCATACCCTTCTCCTTCCTGAATTGCCTTTTCTCCCCCTGATCTGTGTTAATTCCTTTTTGGTCCCCAGTCATGACTTCCAACGTCGGAAGGCTTGTTGACTTGCCCAGGATGGAGCAGGTGGTCCTCCACAATATTTCCCCAGCACCTGGCACCTACCTCGTCACCACGACCTCTGAAATGTCACCCTCTCAGAAAGATCTGCCTGAAGTTCTGGCTCTCCGTTCCTTGTGGCCTTAGGAACACATAACATAATTATTTGTGTACTTGTTTGTGTACTGACTTGGTGTCTCTCTCACTAAAATACAGGCTCCAAAAGGAAGCACATTTCTCTCTTGTTCACAGCTGTGCCCTGGAATTTAGAACAGTGTTTGGTATACAGTAGGTACTCAATTAGTACTTGTTGAGCAAGTGAATGGATGATGGTTGAATTGAATTTGAATTTATCTGTTTATGTTCTAAAAGGGGCAGCAGATATATATAACAAAACTCTGTACAGTTTTAAATCCTCAGTACCTACTAAAGGGCTTAAAACATAATAGCATTGCAGCAAAAGATAGCAAACAGTTGAATTCAAATGACACTATAAATCAAAGGATCTCTTCCCAAGGTACAACGTGAAAAGGACTTTTGCCCTAATTTTAACCCAGTTTTGTTTTCAAAACATAAGCTTTCAAAATGTCCAACAATTTATTCTCTCTTCTATGTGTTCAGTGGCCATATTTTATTTGTTTTACTTTAGAACAAAAATCTGTAGCTGACTTAAAACAAGGAGGTAACTATTCTAAGAGCTGAAAGAGCCTAAAAATGTCCAACAATAATTGTACATCAAACTGTATGAATACCTGAATAGAAGACAGTGTTGATTATCAAACAGTTGTTTTATTCAACAGCTTTTAAAAATGTGGCTATATGATTCCCAAAATTTTCAAGGAAAGTGAAAAGGTGCTCAAAACTCAATGAGGCAACTAATTAAATATTATGCTTTAGGGTGCCTGGGTGGCTCAGTCTGTTAAGCGTCCACCTTTGGCTCAGGTCATGATCTCAGGGTCCTACGATTGAGTCCTGCATCGGGCTCCCCACTCAGCAGAGAGTCTGCCTCTCCCTCTCCCTTTGCCCCTCTCCCTGCTTGTATTTTCTTTCTTTTTCTCTCTCAAATAAATAAAAAAACTGAAAAAAATTATATTTTACTGAATAAAGCCTAGTGGGAAAGAATCTAATTTCTAAATTTTTGTTATCTTCTAAGGTGCCCTAGAAACTAGCTCAAACTCAGAAACTTATACTCCGCTAATGGCTAGTTCCTTTGGTTAAAAAAATTCTCTAAGACTGAATCATAAATTTTATGGTCAAGAACAAATAGACATTAATTCTTACCAAGACTCATTATAAAGCATTTTATCAGCTCCTTCAGGAGAACTGAAATTGTTCAGTTCCCATTTAGAGAAGACACAGTCACAATTTCCAGGCATGTACTGACCTGAAATATGATGGACCTGTAAGGTTGGATACCATGATACTTTTCCCAGATCAAGTGCTTGAAAATATTATATTTAAAATCTCCCTTCAGGGCGCCTGGGTGGCTCAGTTGGTTAAACGACTGCCTTCGGCTCAGGTCATGATCCTGGAGTCCCTGGATCGAGTCCCGCATCGGGCTCCCTGCTCGGCAGGGAGTCTGCTTCTCCCTCTGACCCTCCCCCCTCTCATGTGCTCTCTCTCATTCTCTCTCTCTCAAATAAATAAATAAAATCTTTAAAAAAAAATCTCCCTTCATTTCCTATTTGCTTTTTTGTCCTATCTTGTTTTATCTCTACCTTTCTCCTCTCTCCTTTCCCACTGTCAATATAAATTGGGTTTCCCATAGCTGTCTTTTCTTTTGACAGAGATTTAATGATATTATTCATACTAAGGTTGTATTAGTCGGAGATAGCTTAACATTTACAACTAGGAGTATTTCTCTTTGCTAGACCACAAAATATGTCCTAAGGGGTATAGTTTTTACACAAAACAGGAGCTTTTTGGAGCTTTTCAATCCATAGCCAAGTATACTTTGGCATGTTGCAAGTGCAAATGGCCCCTTTACATGGAAATTCTATATGATGTTCTTTACATTCATGATGTTATAGTTTCTTTTTCTCTGATGAATTTCTATGAATTTATGAAAACAAGATTAGAACATACAGAAATCATATAGGGAGAAGAAAATTCACACGAACATGCTTTCTCTCCCTTTCCCATTCTCTCTCTAATCTATAAAAACATGCAGACACACATGACATAATTTAATTCCACCTAAAGTGGAATTAATACGCATTTTGGACTAATGTTTGGCTACAGGGGTTAAGAAATTATGGGCATAACTTCTCAGAGTTGTATGGTATGGAATAACAGGAAGAAGGTGTGCAGCATTATATTAATGGGACCAAGAAGAGCACTGAAAACAAAGGATTATCAATGAGAATATTTAAGAGAGAGAGCGAGCATGTTCTGGAGAACGTCTTAGAAAATTCTAAGATACAAAAGATTAAGAACTCATATTATATTTCACTTCACAAATTACGTGCAGGCACATTTTTCAATATAGTTCATTATAGCTTTTACAATTTGATTGAAAGTGAAATGTAATATAGTCCATTAATAAAATGTATAGAAGTCATGACCCAAATTTCAATGAACTTTTTCCTATTATCAAATTCTTAGGAAAAAACAAAAGTGCTGAAATTGAATCACTTTTCAAGTTAAATTCCAAAGAACTGAGAGTCCAAATTTTACCCTTCCCTGTGTCTCATCTTCACAGTCTCAGCAGGAGGGCTTTTGAGACTCTAACTCACAAATTTACTCTTCACCACTTCAATCCACACATACTTTTCTACATACAACATACTACATCACTTTTTACCTTGATTTTAACAGCAACTATTAATTTTAAAGCAATATGTGTATTGCTTAATTTATCTCTGCTAGCCTTTATCTTCCAAACTAGTATTTCCTTGGATGATATTGGAAAGTAGATGATTGATGGTTGCCTCTGGAACTCTGCCAAAGCCCCTTTCAGAGTCTGTCCTCCCCCCATCCCCCATAGTGACTACATGTAATACCTTCCCATTGATTTCTAAAATAGGAGTTGGATAATAATACCTTCAAGTATGGCCTCTGGGTGACATAAAAAATCTTCAGAAAGTGAATATCTCTCTAAAAGTCGAATAACAACTTATGACATAGAGTAAAAGATTTTTTTCCTGGATGTGGAAGACTTTGTCACAAACTGGATGGATAATAGGGAAGGAAGAGAGAAGCCCCTGTCAAGAAAGGATGAAACAAGATGGAATTGAAAGTTTCTATAAATCCCCAGAAGGAAGATATCAGTGATGACCTAAAATACAATGAGTATTAGAAATAGGACTTTGAATGCTATTGAATTACCGATAAAACATTAAGGTGGTCTCTACTTACATATTTTAGTCACGCTTACGTATGGAAACCAGACGGTAGTACACTGAGGAGAAAATGATGGCAGGAAAAGAGAACAATACACGAGACAGAGCACAGCTACATAACATTTGATCATAGAAGGAAATGAAGACTAGAATGACAGCTTAGGGGCGACCAAAGTCCAATGAAGAGAGAGCTTGTCGTTGTTTATGTAGAACGTGACATTCTGAATCGTATATTTCTGTGTGAACACAGAGTGAAGACAGCACGTGTACACGCTGAAGTTTCCGGGGGCAGGGAGCAGGCCCATCCTGGTGGAGTTATGAGAGATGGTTAGAAACCCAGGTAGAGGCAGAAAAGACAGTTTCTATAATTGGTTGCGGTTTCCAGAAATAATGCAATGCTGATAAAATCTGGAATAAAATGAAGTTAATTTGCTCATGGTCTGCAGGCTTTAACTCTGTTGCCTCTGCTAGCTAAAATCATAATTCCTGTTAAGAGGGAGTCATGAATTGAGTCTTCTTCTCTAAGAAGATTATTATTTCTACTCTATTTCCTTTTCTTTCCTCCTTACCAGCAGAGCAAACAAAAAAAGCCAGCTCAGGAATTCACATAGCAAAGTTATTATCTCCAACCCTGTTAGAATATGCCATAAACATTTAAGACAGTTTTATTTATATTCATTCATATATATTCATCTACATTAGATATATTCATTTCTATATATAAACATAAATATACATAAATACATATATATGTAAATATATATTTACTTATGTAAATATATATATTTTTGTAATATATATATTTACTTATATATATATTTACTTATGTAAATAGTTACAACTATTTACATAACTCTTGTAATTAAGGGTTGTAAATAGTTATGTAAATATAAATATATATTTACTTATGTAAATATACATGTATATGTAAATAATTTTGGCTACTCTGAAATAACAGCAAAGGACAATAGTATTAATTGAAAACCCCAGATTTATTCAACAAAGTAATGGTAGTTGTTTTATATTAGTTAAAATATATCTGTCATAAAAGCTATGTTCTAAGATCTTTATTTTTTAATTTTGTGCAAAACACAGTATGTACAGTGCCACTTAAGCCATCTGTCTTTCATATATGTTTTTGGTCTTTTTTTTTGTCCAAGAAATATTCTAAGGAAGGCCTTGCTACTCCGTATGTGTTCTATGGAACTGAAGCATCACTATATTCTGGAAACTTGTTAGAAAAGCAGGAATCTTAGCCTCTACAGTAAACCTACTGGTTCAGAATCTGCATTTTAATAAGATCTCTAGGTGGTTTATAAAACCATTTGCCCCTTGAAACTGAAAAGCTCTGTTCAAAAATAAAACAACTCATTATTTAGGGTAGTATAGTACATTTTGTCTATATGACAAAAATAGAAAGCCAGCTGAGACTTCTGTAGTCTTCTTCACATAGATTTAGTAAGATTTATGGTATCTAAAGTTGTAACATTAATGTGAAGTTATTTAATTTAATGTAATAATTCAGTTATGGTTTTATAAGTTTTGATATAAGAAATTGCATTACTCCATTTTAATAGCATATTGAGTACAAATTCAAAAAAATGGCCCCTTTGTGGACACTTCATTTTGAAATAAAATTTGAAATTATCATCATTGGGTGTGTTCAAATCTTTCTTTACAAATCTAATCTTCCTGTAATTAAATATTAGAAAATAGATTTTTTAAATGTTGAGAAATAGAATGAGCTAATATGTGAAACATTTGATGAATGAGGAGCTAGTCTAGGATATTACACAATCTTTAATTTGCACAATATCTAATTTGTACAACTGTAGTCAAAGAAGTTTGTTAAAGCAATGCATTAATTCTCCTGACTCAACTCTACAAGATTCTGCAATTTTGAAAAGATAAAAAATTACTCTAGCTAGAAATAGTTTGAGAACTGCATTAGTCATATTTTGCTAAATAACAAATAATGTGAAAATCTCAGTGGCTTATAATAAACATATATTTTCATGTCCCTGGAGTGCAGGTTGGCGACAGTTCCATTGATCGAAGCTGGGTTGGGCTGGGACAGGCGAGGCTCCAGACTTCCTCTTGGGTTCGGGTCTCCTCCATCTGTCTTCATTCTGGGACTGAATAACCTGAAAGAGCTATTGTTGAATGCTTTTTTATGCGTGGGTTGCAAGAGCATGGGAATTAATGTGGAAACACAGGATACTTCTTTGGGTTTCTGCTGACAATTTGCACACCATTACTTCTCTCCACCAAAGCATGCCATTCCACCCATCCCAAAATCAACAGAGCAGGAAAGTATACCTCTCCCGTAAGAAAAGGCACTGTAAAGTTACATGACAAAGAGTGTAGATGCATAATTCCAATACATGGAGGAAGGGATCCAATATCTGTGGGAATAATTAGCTTAAAACTTTTGGTACTTTTGACCTAACTTATGTGACGTGCCTGACTGGAGCTTTTTGAAAGCAAGATCACAATGTAGGCATTGAGTTCTAATGTTCCCTAACCCCTTCAAAAATCTAAATCTGTTTGGCTGAATGTATCTGAGAAAAAAATTTAAAAGAAAAATAAATGGATTGGTCAATTCTTAAAACAACCAAGATTGGAACATTAGGTTTAAAGTTTCCAAGTTTGATCTTCAGGCTAAGTAATCATTTGCCATATAAAGTGGTCTCCAATCGATTTTTCTTTTATTGCAATATTCTCCATAACCATTTCTATGTGTGCAAGGTGTTTTTTCTTAATTATGTTATTTTGAGAATGCGTATCAGTTTACTCGCCTGTATAATATGAGCAAATTACAACTACAACCTCTTTACATCTGACTGAAATATTGGCAGGATTAAGCAAGATTATGTAAGTAAGAATTTAATATAGTGCTGTGTACAGAATAAATGCTCAAAATATATCAATTTCTCCTCCTTTTCCAAAGTTTATGTTTTTGTTTATTTAACGGTATTTTCAATGGAATGGTAAAGTTTATGCTCACTAGATTTTGATATTATTTCTGCCTACCTTGTAAATAGCCTTTATATTTTCAAATTGGGAGAGACTTTATCCAACTTAAATGTATCATTTTACAGATGGAGAAATTTATACCAGAAAATAATAGGGTATTGTTTTAAAATCACCCAGAAGATAAGCATCAGCATTAGGATCAGAATTTAGGCAGAATTTAGTGTGTTCTTTCTACCAGTCTATGTGGGCAGTACATATATGTTGTCAACATCTCTTCTCAAGCTGATCCTCCTTCCTCAGTGTGGTGTCTCAGACCTGGGCAGAGGAGGGGTATGTGTGACAATACATTGCCCAACTTCTCATATTTTGCTTAACTGTGGAGACAAACTGGAAAATTTTGCCTGTCGGTAGAAATACAAGGAATTCAAGTTTGGTGGGTTTGTTTTTGGTTTTGTTTTGTTTTGTTTTGTGGTTTTGTTTTGTTTTGTTTTGTTTTGTTTTGTAAATTCTTCTTTATCTTTATTTAAATAAATGTAAAAACATAGATTTTGTCACTACCTAGTACATCTGTTTGGCAAATATTCTTGAAGTTATTTCTCATAAATATCAGTCCAGCTGGAGCATGCATTTGCCCCAAGGGATTTGTAATCATGAAACATCCATTTATAACTTAATATTTTAAAATTACAGGTACTTCCTAATTCTCCTGATGTTCATTTAAGTCCTTCTTTTAGACCATCCATACTACTAAACATGTGTTCACTTCCTAAGAGTGACAATTTAGAAATGGAATATTGCATACATGATAGTAGCTTAACTCAACGGTACCTCAGAATAAAATCTATTTAATTTTTTTAAAGATTTTATCAATTTATTTGACAGAGAGATAGTGAGAGCAGGAACACAAGCAGCGGGAGTAGGAGAGGGAGAAGCAGGCTTCCCCCCAACCAAGGAGCCCGATGTGGGGCTCGATCCCAGGACCCTGGGATCATGACCTGAGCCGAAGGCAGACGCTTCACCGACTGAGCCACCCAGGTGCCCAAAATCTATTTAATCTTATATCAATGCTGGTTAATGGAAATCGATTTTTTAATTCTTAAAACCCCAATTTTAGGAGATTGCCTGCAGTTATTTGTCAGAATCAGAGCACTGGGGTAGATTCAATAACAGAATACTGTCTTTATATAGAATTTATAGAATCACATTTGTACAGCAACAATTACAATATTTTTTTTTTTTATATGGCAGAAACATTCAAATAGTTCCCCTTACAGGGCAGACTAACCTGAAGATATATTCCAGGAGGGGCATCATTCCTCATCTCCTCACTACTTTGGCAATGATTATAATAAAGCAGTTGGTACAGAAAATTAGGAGGTCTGAAATTTGGGATACATCCTTTTCGTTACTTTTAAGGATTATATAGTTTAGGAAGCAGCATTGCTTTCACCTTTTCTGTAAGTAACGTCAGTAAGATACAGCTGATGCTTAATAAAAACAAGGATAAAAATGGCCCATTGCTTCCTTATATAAAGATTTTGTATGGGCATTTACCATCTCTGTCTTGGTTTTAATTTTAACTTCCTATCCTAATATGGTATATAACATTCACCACTACTTTTGACTTGCCGTGTATAAAAAGACAATGCCACCAAAGAGTTGACGGGACCCAAAGTGATGGTTCTGCATGCACATATATCAGTTTGCTATCCAAGAGAGGGTACGTAAAGAAATGGATTAATTAGAGCAGAACACAAAACGAGTGTGTGAATGTGTGTGCATGTGTGTGGGGGTGTGTACGTGGGTGTGGTGAACTAGAAAAAATTCCTAACTATGAAAAGAAAAAGGGATGAAAAGAAACAGAGTTATTTGAGTGATTTTGTTGGCTAGATGCTTTCCTGTGGGAGGGAGAAAACAGCAAGAATGAAGACAGAGCCTGGCGTGCTTGCCTGATTCTGACTTGGGCCTCCTAAAAAAGCTAAAATTTCTCAAGACTCAACCAACACTTACCTCATTGGCCCTATCCAGTTCCAATCTTGATCAACCATGGTTCCTTTGGCCTCCCTCTTTGGATGTTAGCGCTCTTTAATTTCTACAGGTAAACTGGATGTTGGGTTTCATGATCTCATCTACCTGTTTTTGTGGGATCAATGCCTTTATGCCTCTTTATACCATGCACACAGACTTGATTCTGCCCCCAAATGAGTCTCAATATAACACCCGTTCTCTTTCTCCCACAAGAGATCAAGTCACACCCAGAAGTTTTGCAAGTTTAGCCAGAGTGTACCCACATGTGCGCGCGCGTACCCACATGTGCACGCGCGTACCCACATGTGCGCGTGCACACGCACACGGCACATTCCCACACGCCCTCCACCTTTTCCCTGGCTCCAACTCCTGTGACCTCCAAGTTTTTTTGGCTCTGTGCTCCAGGCTCTGCTTGCTCTGCGGCCAAGCTCCAGTCCCGGGAAAGCCTCCATACTCTTTCACAATATTACACCTTATCGCAGTATGTTCGCCTGCCCCTGTTTACCCAAGAACCCCATCAGATACAAGTGTGTCTGATGAGTCCTGAGCAAGCTGGGCTCTTTCGCTTTTCCTTGTTCAAGCTATTTCTACTGACAGAAGAAAAAAAGGAATCTGACATCTCACCTCCTGACAGACACACACACATACCCCTGCTGTTCTCCATCAGGCAAAATCCTATTCAAACTATATAACATGGCACAAATTTTGCCTCCTAATTGGATCATTTGCCCCTAACCTATGGCTAAATATCCCAATAGAATTACTTCTTCCTTTCCCTGTGTTTTTCTAGTATTTTGTTCCTGTCATTACCGTAACACTTACTAAGCATTTATCCATCTCTGTATTTCTACATAATTTGTTATAAGTAAGAAATTATAAATACTTATTTTTTTTCAAGATTTTATTTATTTATTCCAGAGAGAGAGAGAGAGCAGGGGGAGGAGCAGAAGGAGAAGGACAAGCAGATTCCGCGCTCAGCGCGGAGCCTGATACAAGGCTCGATCTCAGGACCCCGAGATCATGACCTGAGCCAAAACCAAGAGTTGGATGGTTAACCGACTGAGCCACCTGGCACCCCAAGAAATTATAAATACTTATTATAATAATTATTATAAGTAAGGAGTTTGATAAATACTTTTGAAATGATTGATTTGCCTCTTCCGTAAACTTCAATCACTTCATGTGTGAGTTTCTACATGTAAGTTGTTTCTATATTTTTTAACAGTGCTTCAGGTCAAATTTGATAGTTAATAAAGCATAACTTGTGATTTTTATATTCTTATCAATACTAGCTCTTATTGTTCTGTCTTTTGCTTCTTTAGAACTTCAAAGAGAAAAGTGCTTGGACCCTTATTTTGTCTACTGCTTTTTAAGTTTCAAAATCCTAGCTTCTGTACATGTCTCTCCAGAGTTCTACATAACTAAAGGTAAAGATTTATCTTGCCTTATGTTTAAGTGTCATAAAGACTAACTTTTCCTCTGTCTTAACTATCAAAGAAAATACAGAAGTTGAGGGAGGAGAGATCATTTTTTTCCCTTTATTCATGATCAGGTTCTTATTTAATCTTGAATTTTCCTTTTAGTGTCTTCGTTTTGTTTGCTTGTTTTCTTATGAATCAATCCCGTATGAAGCATCCCTTTCCTGCAGAAATTCCTTACTCAATTTTTGCCACTTTGATCTAAAACCTCATACTTCACTTATTCTTGATATCCTGGGGTTCCAATTTCATTGTGTGCTCTCCAATTTTGGGACTTATTTTTCTTTTTGAACTGTCTATATATCTATGTATGTATCTATGTCTCTAGTGCACTATCTTCAACGCCATTTCCCTCCCTGATATTTTAATATTTACTCACTTTTAGCCTTCTATCATAGTTGAGTTTATTGTACATTGCCTAAGTCTGCTTTGGTTACATGGGGTACCTCCTTTTGACAGTATCCTGTAATGAGTAATACCCTTATCCAATTCCTAATCTCTCTATTCATCAGAACCAGCCAGTTCTCTAAGATTTCTTCTGTATGAACAAAACAAGATGAAAATAATAAGCAAACTATACCATTACACCATACTTACCAAAGGAAATTTTGAACAAATTAAAAATAGAAATACCATATGACTCAATAACTTCACTACTGGGTATTTACCCAAAGAAAACGAAAACACTAATTTGAAAAGATATATATACCCTTATGTTTGTTGCAGTATTTTTAAAATAACCAATATATGGAAGCAACCTAAATGTTCATCAATAGGCAAATGCAGAAGGAAGATGTGGTGTCTATTCACAACAGAGCATTACATAGTCAAAAAAGAAAAAGAAAAAAAGGGATGCGATCTTTCCTTTTGTGACAACATGAATGGATCCAGAGGGTATTATACTAAGTGAAATAAGTCAGACTGAGAAAGACAAATATGATATAATTTCACTCATATGTGAAATCTAAGAAACAAAACAAATGAATAAACAAACAAAAAGCAGAATCAGACCTACAAATAGAGAGAACAAACTGATGGTTGTCAGAGGGAAGAGGGTGGGAAATGAGCAAAATGGGTGAAGAGGAGTGGGAGATACAGGCTTCCAGTTACGGAATGAATAAGTCACAGGAATAAAAGGCGCAGCATAGGGAATGCAGTCGATGACATGGTAATAGCAGTGTATGGTGACAGATGGGAGCTACACTTGGGGTGAGTGGAGCATCACGTACACAGAAGTTGAAACAGTATGTTGTACACCTGAATTTAATGTAACATGGTGTGTCAACTATATTCAAATAAAAAAAATTTTGTGAAGGAAGTTTTGAACATCTTCTCTTCTCTCTCCATTTTCCTTTCATGGCACAAATCAAAAGGGGATAGTTTTCAACTCACTTTGTCCCCTCACCTTGTTAACCAGAAGCTACTTATCTCCAACTGTAACCATGAACTCCTGATCTAGAAGTCACCTCTGATTTTGCATAAAATATTTATCTTTCAAAATTTTTGTGGTGAACAAGGTTATATTCTCCTTAGTTATTTGGATAGAGCCTTAATGGAGGACTAACATTTGAGACAAAATTAAATTAAAAATGTAGTGTGTTTTATCAGAGGATCACAGATATGAATTCCATGTACCTATAACTCCAAATTCTGTTTTTTAAGATTTTATTTTTATTTATTTATTTGAGAGAGAGAGAGACAGTGACAGAGAAAGTGAGAGAGAGCACAAGCAGGGAGGTGAGGGAGAGGCAGACTCCCTGCTGAGCAGGGAGCCCGACGTGGGGCTCGATCCCAGGACCCTGAGATCATGACCTGAGCCGAAGGCAGACACTTCACCGACTGAGCCACCCAGGTGCCCCTATAACTCCAAATTCTGACTTCTGTGTGAGAACATCAGCATATTCTGAATGCATTTCAAATGATTTGGGAGTTATTATGAAGGGAAATTCAAAAATTATTGTACAAATTGCATTTAAGAACTACTCTCCTTACAGGAAAGATGACAGCAAGATGGATCATTCCCAGGGGTGCTGTTTTGACGTCAGTTACCAAACAGCGGGCCAGGTGTTTGTGGAGGTGTTTCTGCCATCCAGGGAAGTATTGCTCTTCTACAGCTCCATGCACAGCCTCCTGCGGTGCTGATTCTACCAGAAAATGCTTGTCTTGTTTCCTCTGTGAATTCCTTCTTTGATGCTCCAACTCACATATAATGCAATGTTACGGCAGTGTTGTCTCAGTAACATGAGCAGGTTCTGAACTTGACAAGTAAGTTCGTTCCTCTTAGATACGTGGCCATTGCGACATTGAAATGTAGCCTGAACTTACTGGACTAGTTTCCCTGAAGTCTTAGAAATGACATTAAACAACAGGAACAACGGGTGGTGAACTATTCTTGAAGGATTTTTTTCTGACACTGGTCCAGATTTTCCCTCTGCCTCATTTACCAGACACACAACTTTCTGAGCCTCCAGGATTGTTATTAGGGCACCTTGCTGTTTATAGGACATTTGGCTTCTGTGTTTTAATATCTGAGCAAATGTTCAACGTGAACCAACACTTTTATTTCCCTTAGGGAAGTTTTATCCTTTAAAGTGTTGCCAGTTTTCATTTCAGAATATCAAAACAATTTTCATTATGTAATTCTGCTTGAAAATGAACAAGATAATGTATGTTGAGGTTTAAACCTAGATTTATCCTTGGACTTCCATAAAAGTATTAAGTCCTATTTCTACTATAACAAAGAAGAACATGTTTAACTTCCCCTTCACCAGAATAGGGGCCAACTAGATACTTATTTTCTGCTACATTAGAGTAAAGTGATGTTTTTAGAAATATACTTGCTTTTCTTGGACAAAATTCTTCTAGGTCAATTCTGGGCAGAGTGTTCTAGGGCCAAGTTTTCAATTTATATCAAACCTAGTAAAAAAATTTTAAAGGTTCAGATATGCATCAACTTTTATGATTTTGCTTGTCTATCCAATATTAAATACATACTTCCTAGGACACAACAGAATGCAATTTTGGAAGCAGATAGATAATAAGTTTGATATTTACTCAAATTTGAATTAAGTCAAAGCTCTTTAATGAATTTGTGGAGAAATTCTCCATTTTTATTTTATTTAGCTTGCACACAGATTCCGATAAGGAATAATTTTTTTCTTAAAGAAAACTTCTCATTTCACAGTAATAGCTCACCTTCCTAAAAATTTCTATTAAAGAGACTTGCATAAGAATACATTGTTTACTATCCTTATTCTAATATGCAGATCACATACCCTTCCTTAATTTTGCTGAAGAACAGAGCTTGAAGCTAAAGATAATTTATTTTTTGTATTGGTAATACATGATCAACTTTTCCTGTCGTAATATTCTAATCTATCTCATTCCAAGGAGATAAAGAAGCATCATGTGAATTCTTTAAGAATTCAAGTGCCTGGGCAAACATAGGTTTAAGCCTTTTCAGGGCTGTTATATGGAGACACAGGTCACAAAAGACAATATGGTAGAACTTCTAAGAACATAGCCAGAGCCTCTGAGTTCTAGCTCTAACTCCACAGTTGATAGCTATATAAAATCACTTAGCCATTTTGTAGCACCATTTTTTTAATCTGTAAAATGGGAACAATAATAAGACTTCCTGGCACATAGTAAGCACTCACCAGTATTGCTATTAACTTTACTATCATCAATATGATAATTTAGGCATTTTTATCACAATCAAGATAGAAGAAATATTTTATGAGGCAGAAGAAAGATGCGAAATGGGATTTGAAATTGTTTATTGACAATAAAGGAAAGCAAAAGTTTACTCAGAAAGCTGAGCGTATGATTTGGACAAAATAAGTTATTGTAAAAAAAAAAGAAAAAATGCATTTGTCACCTGGAGAAAGTCCTCGAGGTCTCTCCATAAAATATAAGAACTTAAAAGGTAAATAAAGATTAGAGTCCAAGATAAATTCTAATGTACTTCATTGAACTTGGGTTGTTGGATATTACCAACCTATGTGAACATCTTCATAAGATAGAGAATATAGATATTGCAATTTTTCAGGGAAAAATGTCAAGCCGCTTAGTATGTTTAGTATATCCAATATTACAAGTCAGTTTTTGGTCTGAAGGTAGGAGATTCCAGGGTGTCTCAAAGTCAGGCCAATATATTTGCCCTGTATTATATCACTTCTTAAGTAATCATTGAGGCAAAATATTTGGCTTTTAGTATAAATTCACATTACTTTTAGTAAGAAATACTTCAACATTTGAAGCTATGCTAAGGTAGCAGCATTTGGAAAAGTAATGTTAATTACAGATGATATTTGGATTAAAATGCATGTAATCACTGGTATACAGATATTTAATTTCAGACTAACCTGTAGTAAGAGTAACCATCAGACTAACCTGTAGTAACAGTAACGAGTATATTTATCGAAGTTCATTAAATGCACTGTAACTATCAGACATGATTACCCGCAGTCCACATGCTGTCATTTTCTATCAAATCTTATTCAGCATGAAAGCAGTTTCAGGTCATATCCTGGCAAAACTCACCTATTAAAATATACCTTTTTTGACAACATTCAGTGTGATCAATTTTCATTTCTGTTGTTTTCAATAAGGTTTGACTACTCTTTTTCACCCTGATTTGTTTATACTGTGAAATGATAAACAGATTGATTTTGACCAAACACTCAGGTCAAGAAATTATATTCAGTAGTCTATCTGAGTCTTACTTAGGGCTGTCAGCTGGAATTTTGGTAAAGGGAACAAAAATAAAATTAAATTACATCTATAAATATTATCAAACATTGAATTGAAGATTTTGTTTGAAGATCTTGTTAGATATTACAATTCTTATTTTTTACTTCATTAAAGGTATTTATAAAAACAGTGCATTATAGGGCGCCTGGGTGGCTCAGTTGGTTAAGCGACTGCCTTCGGCTCAGGTCATGATCCTGGAGTCCCGGGATCGAGTCCCGCATCGGGCTCCCTGCTCGGCGGGGAGTCTGCTTCTCCCTCTGACCCTACCCCCTCTCATGTGCTTGCTCTCTCTCACTCTCTCTCTCTCAAATAAATAAATAAAATCTTAAAAAAAAAAAAACAGTGCATTATATAATTACATGAAATAGGTATACCTAGGAATACCTATATACGCTTTTCATCTGCAATAAATTTAATAGTCCTGACCTTTGATGTGTGTAGAACTATATTTTAAACCTGGGATTTGAGGAAAAGATCAGTGTCTTAATTAGGTCTTTGTATTTAATGGGAATGAGATAGTATACAGTGAGGAAAGATTTCAAACTTAGAATTTATTAATTTTTTTATTTTTTAAAGACTTTATTTATGAGCTAGAGTGAGAGAGACAGAGCAGAGGGGAGGAGCAGAGGCAGAGGAAGAAGCAGACTTCCTGCTTAGCAAGGAGCCCGATGCAGGACTCCATCCCAGGATCCTGGGATCGAGCCCCGCATCGGGCTCTCTGCTCAGCGGGAAGCCTGCTTCTCCCTCTCCTACTCGCCCGCTTGCGTTCCCTCTCTTGCTGTCTCTCTCTCTCTCTCCCTGTCAATTAAATAAATAAATAAAATCTTTTTTAAAAATAAATAAATAAATAAGAAAGACTTTTGAAATCACATTCTAAAAATTTTATGTATTTTATGTTTTTTTTTTATAATTTACAAAATGCTTTAACATATCTTGCCTCATATCAACCACACAGCAATTATATGAGAAACATAATAGGACATTTTTGCCACATTCTGTTAAGAAGAAAAATGTCAATGAAATTAGCAAGTCACTTAAGATTAAATTTCTTTTCAAGGAGATATCAAGGAAATAAAGAAGCATCATGTGAATATCAAGGAGATAAAGAAGCATCATGTGAATGATGCTTTCAACAGACTCCTGTCCTGTTGAAACCTGAATTACCATATCATGCTGGTGTCCTTTCAAGACTGCAGACAAATCCTCATGTACAGCTGCATCTGCTATGCGTCTAATGGTATGAATTGTAAGAAAGTACAAAATCTTCTTTACAAAGAAATCTCTTTAATTTCTTATAAGGAAGTCATTATATGAGTTTAAAGTATATTTCAATTAGCATTTTATTATTAAATAAGAATTTGTATATGCTTCTTCTCTTACATATATAATTACCAGGGTATGGAAAACATGATTTACAATATAAAATGAGCTTCTCATCTTGACCTCCATTACCTTGAAATTGTTAAAATGAAACTTTCACTGGTTTTGAAAAGAGATCTGAATTTCTGGGTTTAAAACAACTTCATGGAGCTTCAGAGACAGATGGAGCTCTGGTTCTTTAGGCTTGAAAATCCAATATAGAGTTGTTTTAATCCATTTGATTTGGATTTTAAAACTTAGATAATGATTTTTTTTTTTAACATCAAACAGTTAACAGTTGAGATCTACAGGTATTTTCCTGATGTCTGAGTGAGTGACTGTGTTGAATATATGTATATATAAAATGCTTTTCTCAAAATAAGGAAATTTTCCCAAAAGTTTATAAATCACCCTAAATATTTTTGCACTATTATACAACAATTTATGTCTAATCAATGTCTGCTTTCATCAATAGAAGAGAAACATGAAAAAAAAAAACTCCTCCGCTCCTCTTCACCTTGAAATACTCACATAGGGAAATGTCAGGATGAGGCCTTGTTGCTCTGTCAACGTTGACTAATTCAATATGGAAGCACAAATACCAGTTCTAACTAATTGTCTAATAAAATCCTCAGACAGAATCTAATTAGCTACATCTTAAAAACCCAAAGGAAAGCAGCACTGAGTGAAGAATGTTATTTGGTCTATGTCTACATAAAATTACCAAGTTTAAAGTAGCCCTGAAAAGAAACCCAAGTGGTCTGGAATTCTACCAAAGCTATGGTTCCATTATTATGTTATTTTCTGGACAACACACTTCTTATGAACTCAAGAAATAAATTCATATGCACACAGAGGTACACACACACACACATGTGTGAATTAATGAATGAGTTGAATGGTGAAAATTACAAACGTCAAGGCAATCTGGTAAGTGAATTACTTAGGAACAGATTCTATGACATTTATTACTCATAGGGCTATAGAGCAAGAAGGGCTTCAGTAACATTTTTGTCTACTCTTCCTTAATTTAAAGATAAGAAAGCTAAAATTCAGTATGATTTAGTGCATTTTTTTTCTTAAATTATACAAGTTAACCTGTCTACAGGTATTGAGTGACATAGAACAAAACCTCATTTTGACTTTTATCTGTCAATTGACCTAGCTCATACATGTCACCTGTAGGAAAAATTCAGTCCCCCTTAAATGTCATAAAAAATGCTTCCTCAAATGATTTTACACAGTCTCATCTCTCATCATTGGCTACCACCCAAACATATTCTCTGCAACCATGGAGAACACTTTTATACTTTTGAAACACAACTCTTCTCTCATTTATGTATTTTTACAGAGTCTGCTCCTCTACTTAAAATGCTGAATCTGGGTGTTTCTACATCCCGCCTCCTCTGTAACACTTATTCCAACCCTGAAAGCTGTAGTGCTTGCTTGCTATTCTGCTTCCAGAAAGCCTGGAACAAATCCCTATTATAGCATGAATCACACTGAATTGGGATAAACTGTCCGCTTGTTTATTTTTCATTTACCAGAGAATTTTGGTGTCCAGCCTACTTCTTGACACACATTAGACCTTCATTAATGCTTGTAGAGCCAATAAATAAATGAAATAAGGAGTAAGATCCATGTGTTCATAAGATAAACCTGGAAAGCTCCCTCCACTACATCATGCTGACTTGGTTAATCCTAAAATGCTATCTCTTGGTTTCTGGGTGACTTTCCTATGCCAGCCAGTACTGTGCATGAGGCCAATTCAGCCTCAATTTAAACTTCCATTTAACTCAAAAGGCATGAATCCAAACTTTCATTCACTTCAGTTGGAAAGTTTGGTTTGAATTAAAATGGCGTCCTTCCTTCATTCATTTATGCGATGCACACTGCAGTTCCTTCTAAACTCATCTGAGACAGGAGCAGCGGTCTTGGTGGTGACTTCTGTCCCGGTTCCATTGCATTGTTCCATAAACACAAAGCTTCAGAGAGCTACTGTCTGGGCATTCCAGACAAGCCAGTTTGGCTCTCACCATTTTTTCAAATAGTTACCTTTTTGCATATTTAGTAGTCTACTGTAACAGTAGCCTAAAATCCAGACTGTACTTTTTCCTATGGACTACATTTTACCCAACTATCCCCAGTTTCATTGCTTAGATTTATTTTCTGTAACTTCAGAGAAACAAATTAATAAATTATAGAGTGTTGGGCGCCTGGGTGGCTCAGTTGGTTAAGGGACTGCCTTCGGCTCAGGTCATGATCCTGGAGTCCCGGGATCGAGTCCCGCATCGGGCTCCCTGCTCGGCAGGGAGTCTGCTTCTCCCTCTCCCACTCCCCGCTTGTGTTCCCTCTCTCGCTGTGTCTTTCTCTGTCAAATAAATAAATAAAAATCTTTAAAAAAAAAAAAAAAAGGACCTAGTTCCACTTTAAAATAAATTATAGAGTGTTCACTAAGTATCTAATAGCTTTCAAGGTTACCATACACAAGAATAAATACTTGCTAATTCCAGTTTTAAGATAGAATTATTTAATCAAGATTCCTGAAGGATTCTGATGGAATTACAGGATTTTCTGCTCCAGGGAGCACGTCACAATTAAGTGCATGTTTAAATAACCAGACATGTTGCAGAGATGGCGTTTTTCTTGCCTGGATGTCATTGGAACCTAATCCAGATTATAATCCCTTCATTCCAGGGAACTGAAAAAAACTTAAAGGAAATAGTAGAACAAGCAGACAGGATTCCTAACATGATGAAATTAACAGTCAGAGATAATTTTCTAGCTGAAATCAGAATTAAAAAAAATAGTGGACATATGGCTTAGAGACATATGGCACACCATTTTGAGTAGACAACCTAGATAAAGGAAAGAAGAATTATTTCAGTTCTCAGGTCTCAGGACATTGTCCCTCCAATTTCAATGAATATACACATATGGGAGTAAGAGACTTAAATTATTTATCTTTTTAACTGCTTATGGTGAAATATTTTTGCATGGCAGGTTTTGATCAGCCTTTCCTCAAACTATTCATTTCAAATGTGGGTAATATTTTATACTGAACCTGGCAAAAAAAAAAAAAAAAAGGAGTAACTTGGACTTTCTCCTTGGGTAACAGGCAGCAAACCAGCTGCTTCTCTGAGGCCCTATTTCAAGGTCTTCTGATAAGCAGGAGAGATCCATCTTTACAGGTTACCAATGGTTCTGCCTTCCCATCTGGAATTATCTGAAAATAATAGATTTTATCAAGTGTAAAGTGGCAATTTTTCCTTTTGATAAGAGATCCCAGAATATATTCAGACTTGAGGCTAGCCAAGAAATGAACTTAATCACATTCTTACCATAAAAACAACTGCTTCCCAAAGACCCACGTGCAATTAATAAGGTAAACGAACTATCCCCACTATGGTAGTGGAAATTCTTACCAAACAAAAATAGTTTTGAACTTATAATCAGACTCTTTAAACAGTTAGGACTCCAGAAATTCAACCTGAGAGAATCACTGATAAGAAATTTATGATGAGCTTGTTGAGAGTAGCAATTTTATCACAATCAAATCACTTAAGAAGTTGTAATGGGGTTCGATTTGCCCCTTCCCCAAGGACACATTGAAGACACACTTTTCTGCCTTTCCTCCCCCAGAATCCCTTCTTTCCACCATTTCTGCCTGTCTAAGGTCTACCTGGAACTCAAAACACAAGAATGGTTTACTCTTTGCAATGAAAACATAACCTTTTTGAGAAATATTTCTCTTTCTAAACACTTAGGGACACTTATTGTCCCTTAAATTATTCATGCTCTTTACAGACCCTGTATCCCTAAATATATATCAAATTCTGTCTTATTCCTCTTTATATGCACAGTACTCAGAATAGAGTTCTACACACAGTAGATGATTATGAACAATATGTTTTCAACAATTCCACTTGGAGACAGTATTATATGACGATTAACAGCAGAATTCTGAAATCTGATTGCCTAACTTTGAAACCTGATACCACCATTTACTCATTGTGTGATGTTGGACTAATGACTTCATTGTCACGCACCTGGGTTTCCCCATCTATAAAATGGATTTGATACTCATAGATCCCTCTGAGAGTTAATGTGATAATTAAATAAGTTACCACGTACATATGCCTAGCACGAAGTAAATGTTTTATAAGTGTTAGAAATTACTAAGCAAAGGAACAGCTTCTATATGAAGCTCTGATATGTGCTAAACACTGCACTAAGTGCTTTACATAAGTTATCTCATATAATTTCCAGAAAAAATATGCTGAGGTAGATAGCATCATTATTCTAAAGATAAAAAAATTGATGATCAAAGGACATAAAGAATAGGGGAGGAAATAGTACAACTGGGATCGAGTTCACGTACGTTTGAACACAAAGTGCAGCCCCTTTTGTTGATAACACGGCTACCTAGGAGTATATATTGGGTACTGAGGTTTAAAGTGTACAGCACCGGGCGCCTGGGTGGCTCAGTCGGTTAAGCGGCTGCCTTCGGCTCAGGTCATGATCCCAGGGTCCTGGGATCGAGTCCTGCATTGGGCTCCGTTCTTCTCCCTCTCCCTCTGCCTGCTGCTCACCCTGGTTGTGCTCTCTCTCTCTCACTATCTCTCTCTCTGTGTCAAATAAATAAATAAAATCTTTAAAAAACTAAATAAATAAAAAATAAAGTCTACAGCACCTTTTACATATATCATTACATGTGATCTTCATAATGATTCTTGCATAGTCGGAGGTATTATTATTCTTGTTTTACTAGTGAGAAGACTAACATTTATTAAAACTAGTTTTTAAGGTCAAAACTCTAATAATATATTTCAGAGATGAGATTATGAACTGAGTCCCAACCCCTAAGCCGGGGCTCTTTCTGTCACATGGCATCTAATGAGGGCTCTTCTCTTTGTGCATTATCTGGGAACACCGTTCTACTGTTCATTTAGTAAGAGTGAGCACCTTACGTGTCCCTGGAGAATACGACCATATCTTACCTGCATTGTGCAATGCTCCCAAAGGTGGCTGATTTTCTCCTCTTAGAAGACCACATGGAGACAAACTATCGCTACAGTGTTTTGTTTTGCATGTTCTAGAGCTCTTTAACGTCTCCTAGCAGGAATTCTTATGTCTTGCCTCATCTTTCACCATTTTAAAAGCTTGTCACAAGCTTTCATGAATCATAAAAGACCTAAAACCCTGGTGCAAGAATGTTCATCTACTTCTCTGTTCTTGCATACGCTGCTGGTTTTGGAGCCAGACCACATAGTCAGATGCTGCATTTACTTGCCAACTGTATCAAGCATTCCTAGGTCCGATTTACAGAATTATTAGATCCACCAGTATGAGTAAAAAACATGCAGAATTATATTTTAAAAATCTATAATCTATAAATGAGAGGCACATGAAGATATTCTTGTGTTATTTAGGATTTCAAAAACAGAAAAAGCAAATTTCATTTTAGTAACTAAAAATCTATTATGAGTAATAACTAGTCACAGTTCTTAAGAATAAAATTGTTTAGAGAAATAATCCTGCATGTTACATTCTTACATTTTTCACCCAACGAAAACAATTCTGAAAAAACATTTTTTGTTCAGCTTATTAACAATTTCTTTCTTGCTTACTATCTTGACTACCTATAACCTTCCATATATAGGAAATTATTCATCTTTCTGCTCCCTTGTTTTATATGCCGACTCATGTCAAAGTTACTTTAATCTCTGACCAGTGGTTAATGTTTAGTATCATCTTTACATGTATGTATATGTGTGTATATATAAACACACACACACACACATATATATGTGTATATATACATACATACTTAAATATGTATGATCTAAAAATACTTAGGAAATGCAGAAAGTAACTAATTTTCTTTTATTACTATCATAATGGTTTTATATGGTGGCATGGAAAAGAATTAACACAAATTAGAAACTTGTGAATGTTGATTGAGGTGTTAATGATTGAATTTCTTTCATTAAGGTAGTTTTCCTTTTTAACTCCTTTCAGAACACTTACCAGCAAGGGTGACAATTCCATTAACATTTATTGTATGTATTCTTTTAATTTTGTGGAATTCTTATTAATGGTTTTTCAATTTGTTTCCCTTTTCACAAATATACCCAAGCCAAAATTATATATAGGGAACTAATTCAAATAAAAGGTCTCCAGGTATAGTAACGGTTCTTCACGTTTATATGCAGCAATGCCTTTCTTCCAAAAGAAACCCTTGATACCATAGGTGTATTCAGAGGTCTCAAACACTCTAAATATTTCTAGTCGCCAGACCATTTGCCTCCTCACTCAAAGTATCCTTTCATTTTTCATGAAAGTATGGATACTCTTGAGTTGAAATAATAAAAGAGAATAAATAACAAACCCTGCATATACAAAATATGGGGCATTTCCAATTTGGCTAAAATCAAATTGTTTTAATTTCTGTCTCTATAATTTTGCCTTTTCCAGAATGTAATATAAATGGAATCATATAATATATAGTCCTATGAGTCTGGTTTCTTGCACTTAACATTCCATGTATTAATACTAGTAGTCTGTTCTTTTTATTGTTGAAAACTAGTCCCTCATATGGAATAGCTTAACCATTCAACAATTGATGGATATTTGGGATTGTTTCCATTTTGGAGGAGGTTGCTATTGCTTCAAATTAATGTAGTATGGAAAGGGGTGGTACTTATGTGTATATATATTTATTATATTATATATGTGTATGTATATATATATATATATATATATATATATATATATATATACACATACACACACATATATATGTATGTGTGTGTGTATATAAAGAGATTTACTATGAGGGCCTAGCCCATACACTTATGAGGGATGAGATGTCCCACGATCTGCCATCTGCAAGCTGGACACCCAGGAGAGCCAATGGTGTAATTCAGTCCAAGACTGAAGGCTTGAGAACCTAGGGAGTCAATGGTTTAAGTCCTAACCCAAGGTCCACAGAAGATAAAATGAGATGTCTCACTTCAACAGTGCAGCGAGAAGAAAAGGAGCAAATTCCTCCTTCTCCTGCCTTTTTTTTCCATTCAGTCCTTCAGAGGATTGGATGATTTCTACCCACATTGGGGAGGGCACTCTACTGAGTTCACCATTTCAAAGCTAATCTCATCCAGAAACAGCCTCACAGACAACACCCAGAAATAATGTTTAATCTGGGCACACTGTGGTTTAAATTGACACATAAGATTAACGATCACACATTCAAAGATCCCAAAAGCATACAGAGATGTTCACAAATTTTAAGAAAAAACTTCAATAAAAACATGTGTAACTCAGTTATTTTTCAGATCTACTTTAAATTGTTCCCACCCCCATTATCTGCTATGTAGAATTAAAAAATTTCAGTTATCAAAACTTCTGTAAATTCACAGGGAGCCAGATTTTTCACTATGACCTCTGGTTATGACCTCTGATTTATCTTTGTAATGTCTTTTGATTCACCCAGATATTGAACTCATTTCATTTGCTTTTTCTTAATTTGTATTATGCATGTATGCATGTGGAAGATTTTATTATTAAAAGTGATGGAAGCAAGTGTAAGAGTTTACATTGCAATAGCTCAAGTAATTTAGTCTTGTGGCAATGAGGTGCCTTGAGTGGCTCAGTAGGTTACGTGTCAGACTTGATTTTGGTGAAGGTCATGATCTCAGGGTTGTGACATCAAGCCCTGCATAGGGTTCAGTGCTCAGCATGGAGTCTGCTTGAGATTCTTTCTCCCTCTCCCTCTGCCCCTCCACCCACTGGACAGCTCTCTCTAAATAAATAAATAAATAAATAAATAAATAAATAAAATCTTGAAAAAAGATCTTGTGGTAATGAATCCAGGTATTATAAGCCCCTAGGATATTTTCTCAATTCAGTTTCCTGCCTTCTGCCTTGTCTGACTATAGGTCATCCTCTCTCCTTTCTACCCTCTTCTCTATTTTGTCCTTCCTCATCCCTATTAGCACCCCTAAATTTCCTTCAGATTTCCATTCATTCCTGAGAAAAGAGCTTGACAACTTGTCTCATTGCCTTGGCCCCCGATGAATCCATGACCTGATGGCCTCATGTTCCCATGTTCCCATGGCTCACCCCTCCTCTTGGCATGGCCCAAGACGGGTCCCTCACTAAGAGGAATAATCCATGTCAAAAAATACTTCATTTCCCACTGCTAGTGAGTCCAGAAGCCAAAGATCAGTTAACTTAAAAAATGAAGTGCATTGTAAAGCATTAAGGACATCAGGACTAGAAGGAGATGAGCAACTGGAAATTAAACTAAAACAAACAAAAACAAAGGAGAGATTCAATATCGTGAAATGCTGATTTGTTGGTTTGGGTTTTATTGTACAAGTATAGGAAAACTGAATAAGCCTAGAGAAAGAAACAAGAGGAGA
Organism: Neomonachus schauinslandi; assembly: GCF_002201575.2. Classification (NCBI taxonomy): domain Eukaryota; kingdom Metazoa; phylum Chordata; class Mammalia; order Carnivora; family Phocidae; genus Neomonachus; species Neomonachus schauinslandi. The sequence goes on from NC_058404.1 coordinate 167,890,736, forward strand.
GGAAGCAAGGCAAGAAAAAATTGTGAGAACAAGATTGTTACAAAAAATAAAGATACAGCAGGCACATAATGGGTGTATCCATCTGGAGACCTGAGGCCTTGGCAGTTATCGTTTCTATTCGCTCCAGAAGCCTAACGTGTCTTACCTTTCTCTTACAGCAACTTGACTTCTGCACAGTCAGTCCTAGAGATAGAAATACCCTAAATGTATGTGGCTGGGCTAAACCTGTTATGGGGATTGATGTCTTCTACACTTCTAACTCACGTGGCATGTTACAAAAGCCACTCTAGCTGGTTAAAGCAGCACCTTAATTGAGAAGAGCTACATATGAAATCACAGTGATGTGTAACCTTTGATTAACAAAATTAAAAGTTTTTATAGTATGTCCAATATTTCAGTGAAGTAACAGATTGTAACTTCTGATCGCCATATATTTGAACTAATCTAGGTGTCTTTATTAAATAAACTTGAAGGTGACATTTTATTTCACCTTTCTTTGTGAGAATTCTTTTCAAAACTAACAGAAAAATAAATACCATGAAACAGCATTTTCTATCTTCAAATAAGTTAAAATGTAGTCTTAACTTGCACTGTCTATTCCCTCTTAGCCCTATGTCAACAGCATACACAAATTTGTCTCATGAAATAGAATGTTAAACATTTATTAGATTTTTCCTTGAAGCATGAAATTTACATTTATCTCCAAGATTTTTTTTTAAATTGCTAGGCTTGTTTTGATGAAAAAAAGTTTCACCCTGATTTCCCCTTTTTGGCGATCATTATATGCTTGAATTTTCGATGCACACACTGGAGAAAAAGCCAATTTATTTCACCTTGATCAATTGGACACAACGTGTCATCAGTTCTCCTAGAGTGAGATTTTGGTTTTTTTATCACCAGGTTAATCCTCAGAGACCTGAAGTGCCAGCCTGAACATCGGGTTCCATCTCAATAGTATATTCAACCAAAACAGTAAGTGGCAAGAGGTTTCAATAGAAAGATACTGAACCTCGCCACATCCATAAATGTCCATTTAAAATACAATTTGTTGTTGAATACATAGCCTCCCACCAACTATTTCCCTTTCAACATATACTGTCATTCATGTGCAATCTCTGAAGTCATGTCTTAAAGAAGTGTGCTTATCACTTTCCTACCTATAAACTTATATATGTATGCTAATGCTATCAAGTCATTTGAATGGAATTATAATATCTTCAGAAATCATTTATTGTGAATTAAACTACCACTTATATTTTAAAGTACATACCAGTAACACTTTTTGAACATGTGAAATATGCTTTCACGGTAACACTGTTCATGTTAAAAGACTTTCGGCTAAATTGAATGACTTGAGATCAGGTTCAAATTTCTTTTGTAACATTTAACATATTTTTAAAGTTTTTATTTTAAGTCCACTTAACATACTGGAATGTTCTATTAGTTTCAGGTGTATGAGATAGTGATTCAACAATTCCATACATTACCTGGTGTTCATCAGGACCAGTGCACTCCTTAATCCCTGTCATCTAGTTTAGTCATCTCCTCACCCACCTCCCCTCTGGTAACCATCAGTTTGTTCTCTGTAGCTGAGAGTCTGTTTCTTGGCCTCTCTCTTTCTCTCTCTCTTTTCCCTTGCTCATTTGTTTTGTTTCCTAAATTCCACATATGAGTGGTATCATATGGTATTTGTCTTTTTTTGACCGACTTATTTTGCTTAGCATTCTAGTCTCTAGCTCCATTCATATCCTTGCAAATGGCAAGATTTGATTCTTTTTTTATGGTTGAATAATATTTCATTGTATACATATATACCACATCTTTATCCATTCATCAGTTGATGGACACTTGGGCTGCTTCCATATCTTGGCTATTGTAAATAATGCTGTTATAGAGATAGGGGTGCATGTATCTCTTTGAATTAGTGTTATTGTATTCTTTGGTTAAATACCCAGTAGTGTGATTGCTAGATGGAAGGGTAGTTCTATTTTTAACTTTTTGAAGAACCTCCATACTGTTTTCCACAGTGGCTGTACCAATTTGCATTCCTACCAACAGTGCATGAGTATTGCTTTTTTTCTTCATCCATCTTGTGTTTTGATTTTAGCCACTCTGACAGGTGTGAGGTGATATCTCATTGTAGTTTTGATTTGCATTTCCTTGATGGTAAGTGATGATGAACATCTTTTCATGTGTCTGTTGGCCATCTGTATGTCTTCTCTGGAGAAATGTCTGTTCATGTCTTCTGCCCATTTTTTAAATTGGATTATTTGTTTTTGGTGTGTCAAGTTTTATAAGTTCTTTATATATTTTGGATACTAACCCTTTATCAGATGTGTCATTTGCAAATTTCTTCTCTTATTCCACAGTTGCCTTTTACATTTAACATTTTTTACAATCTGGGTCCAACAAAACTGTGCAAGCTAATTTCCTATAATTCCCATGAATTTACACTTAATTTTATTTAAACTGGTCTGCTAGCGATCCCCTCAAAACACCTTACCATTTCCCACCACCTGCTTTTATCCATGCTCTTCTCCCATTTGAGTAATCTACGCTCTTCCTTTTTGCTTAATTAACTTTTACACATACTTCCAGACTTAAGTCTATCTATTTCCAGCTCTTTGGGTTGCATTTTTTAAAATCATCTCTTTTTAAAAAGAATTATCAGGTGAAGTGATCTCAATTTTATTTATGAAATCATCTAATTGTTACATCCATAAAAATTATATTTGTTGCTATATTATTCAAAATAACCAGAGAAGGTTTTCATCAAATTTAGATGCTATATGTGTAATGGGCTGGTATATGCTACATGTGTTACACAAACCTTAGGACTTCATCAAAACCTTCCTCTAGGGATGTGCTATTTCCAAAGCAGCTAAAACTAGGCTATTAATCTGCACCAGTATTGTACCAATAGTACCAGTATACTGTACCAGTAGGGCAGGCTATGTGGCATATGGAAATTAATTATGGGAAAAAGAAGGCAGAGTACTTTAAAAAGATAGGCGTCATTCTCCTGGACACCTGGAACAGAAGTATAATGAAGTTTATGTCTACAGGTGTGCCATTAGTGTTAAATACACCATGGGCAGAGAAAATATACAATGGTTCCAAAATGGTTTCAAATTTTCAAATAAAAAAAATCACAAATGTAGATATTTTGAACTTCAGGAAGAGAACAGTAATTGTTTTTTACATGGAAAACACTACATAGCATTCTCCCAGATGAGAAGTAAAAGGGACTTATTTACTTGATCTTGGTTGAAATTGAGGTCAATAGCAATTTGTATTTTTTCCAATTACACAAGTACTATTTTAAAATAATTTTTCTAAGGGTGTCTAGGCAGCTCAGTCACTTAACCATCCAGCTCTTGATTTCAGCCCAGGTCATGATCTCAGGGTCATGGGATCAGGTCCTGCATCCAGCTCCATGCTCAGCAGGGAGTCTGCTTAAGATTCTCTCTCTCCTTCTCCCTCTGCCCTTCCCCTCGCCCCCCCCCCATGCACTCGCTCTCTCTAAAATAAATAAATAAATCTTAAAAAAATAGTTTCTATTTTTATCTTGAATAATTAATGTATACTTCTATTTAGCTTCTGATGGCTTTCTATTTTGCTTTTCAACAATATTGCACATTTTTAAGGGCTTATATATAAATCCTCAGTGAGCAGTGATATGAGCAGAATAGGTGTGTAGAATCACACTGACTAGTCAAAATATTTCCACTAGGAAAATATCTTCTTCAAGAAAGAATATAAATATATGTTGGTTTAGGAGGAGCCCATGAAAAATCCATTTATTCATTTATTTATTCACTCATTCTACAAACACATTAAGTACACATTATCATATGCCAGGCACTCCACTAAGAACTGAGTTTTTTTTTTTTTTTTTAACTGTCTCCTAACTCAGCGGCTTCATTGTAAAATGGAGATGCTATTTACCTCTCTCTTAGTTTTCTACTGTGAACTTAAAAAATTACCACAAACTTAATGGCTTAAATGACACAACCTTATCTTATAGTCCCATTGGTCAGAAGTTCAACATGGATCTCACCAGGTCAAAACCAGTGTGTTAGCTGGGCTGTATTCCTTCCTGGAGGCTCTGGGGAGAATCCATTTCCTTGTTCTTTGGGTTCTTAGAAGAATTCAATTCCCTGCAAATAGAACTGAGATCTCCATTTCCTAGTTGGGTGCCTTCTGAGGGCTATTCCCAGCTTCTAGAAATAGCTGCATTCCATGGTTTATGGCTTTCTTCCTCTGTCTCCAAAGTCAGTAATATGCAGGTTGAGTCTCTCCTGCTTCTTCTTCTTCTGTAGTCGTATCTCTTTGACCTTCTCTTCTGCCTTCCTCTTCTACTTCTAAAGGTCTGCACTGATAATCCAGGATAATCTGCCTGTTTAAGATCCTTAACCTTAATCCCATCTGCAAAGTGCTTCTTCCATTTAAGGTAGTAATTCACTGGTTATAGGGATTAGGGGACACAATCCTAGGTATGTTATGAATAACAAGTGTGATTATTCATATAAAGCACCCAAAGCACTGTATGGCAGACAGGGAGAGCTCAAGGACTGTTAGCTATCTACTGCAGTTCTTGCTGTTGTTAACATTACTATGATGTGCCCTTAAGGAGTTCACATGCTAGCAAGAAAAAAACTGTAATAAAATAACAAAAATAATTGGTATGTATGAAAAATAATCCAACTATGTATTTCAGAACTAGATGTGTTTTAAGCTAACCTATTTTAAAATAACCCATGTAGGAAGATAGCCAGCCAAATGTTTTATTACTGTTTAACTGTAATATGTGAACTGTTTTTATCTCTGCTTTCCCCCCCCAGATTTGAGGAAACAGTACCATTGGCAGGAACTGAGAATGGATATTTCCTGATAAAAACCTATAACCTAACTTTTATTATTGGATTATTAAAGTGAACAATAAAAATAACAGACCAGACCCTCACATAACCACTAGGCATATTCCCAACAGGCGACTGGATACAAACAAGAAACAAGACCTAAATTTTGATAATTACTATTAGTGTAAAGATGACATGACTTTTCTACAAAATAAAAGCTATCTATAAAAATGCAATAGAAGTTAAATAAGTATATTTTACTCTCAGTTTTGTGGAAAACATAAGATCAGTCTCACAAAGTCATGATGTAAATTCATGACATAAATTTTAATACAAAGATTAGTTTCTATAGGAATTAGAATATGGTTGTGACTATTTTTAACCTCAGTCTACAGAAAAAATGGACAAGTAAATAAAGCACTAAGAAGGTTAAGTGAAGTTTCTAAGATTAACACTGAGTCAACACTACCACAAGAAATGAGTGAAACAATAGATACTTCTACCTCTTATCAGCGCCTAACTTGGACAATCTCATCCCCTCAGCAAGAAGGCCATTAGCCTCTGCCCATATTTATAGATTGACTGAAAAGACGAGGTGGCAATTCAGTCAATAACCTTTGACACAAATTCAGACAAATCTTGTGCTCCTCACAATGACAAATTACTCCAGAAAATTAACTGTCAAAAGTACAGCAATATGATGAAGATTGATTATTTTATTCTTGCAAGTCTGCTTTGAGTTAGAGTAACAGCCTCATTTGGACACAGATGGCACCTAAAGGGAAGGACGGATCAAGTCTTCATCTCAGCTGAAAAGGAGAAGATGAATTTTCACAGGATCACAAGGGTGATGATTCTTTTTCCCAGAAAAGGAGCTTGTGTTTTGTGAGTGCCTCTTTAAGATTATTTTTTATAGTTTCAGCAAAGAGGAAGATCATATTTTAAAAACATTCACAACCACTTCTGAATGAACACGTAAAGGCAATTTTAGCCCCTTGCTTCAACTTTTCTAAAAAGAAGAGTTTGAGAGACTTTACTTCAACTTTTATATCCTTTGCTGAAAAAATAAAATTATTTTAAATATTTTGAAATTGAATTACATATAGTAATTATATGTAATTGAATTTATGAATATGAATAATTATATGTAATTGAAATTACATATAGTGTTTTCATAAAAGGTATATATTAGATTTGGGATTTTTTTTCCTCCAAAGATTATAAATAATAGCCTACAGGCTAAATTCTGTGAGGAGCTTAAGTCTCTCCCTGAAATTCAGGTAGGTATTTTGGAAAGTATCTTAGTCATTTCCAGCGAAAAGATCACTAAAACTAAAATTTCCAAAATCTGTTATTTATTTGATTTCACACTAACATCTCTACTGCCAAGTGTCTTATAATAAGATATTATTTTATAGAGGATATATTTGAAAATTTTATAGCATCTCCCCAAAAAGTAACTGGAAACTCGCTGAAGCATCACAAAAGCAGGTCTGAAGTTATTCCTCTAAGGGAATGTTTCCCAGTGTATTTTTGCCCCATTATAGACCCATAAGCAAATAGCAGGAGAAGAGGGGGAGAAATGAAATCATGTCTGTGGAACACAAAGATGAGAAGTCTAAACATCTTGTATCATAAAGGCTTGGCTATAAAGAAAATACAGAAGTAGGAGAAAGGCAAGGAGGTGTGGGGAACATAGGAAAATGACAGCCCCAGCATGTATCTGCAGGGATACTGCAGAACCAGATGTGATGGGGACACTTGTTGAGAGTGTGAAGCAGGATGTGTGTCCCAACTCCAAAGAAGCAAACTCTTCAAATAAACAAAAAGGACACTATTGCTGCCCAGGGCATTCTAACTAATTAACCAAAGGAATCAGGGCTTCTCAAATGCAATGTTTCAAAGAGAGGAAGAAATGCAGCAGTGATCAATAGGATGCATGCAATCCTGTAGTTAAAACGTCTGGACACTGGACACCAGTTTCCTCTGATTGGCCTGTTTGGACAGAATCTGGTACTAGCAGATGCTGTGCATACTACAGTGTGCAGCTGTTAGAGAACTGATACGCTTTGATGACTACTAACCATGCCAGAAGAAGTCACCAAAGACCCAGCAATTTCTCCGTCTCTTTATTTGATCATTGTTTCTTCTCAAATCAAGTGAGACTATGGAGAGGAATACAGTATTTCTCCAAACTAGAGTGGTTAAAAGAAAAATTGCCTTGTTGGCTTTACAAACTGTAAGATTTCAGGCTACTCTAATTCTTTGGACATTATAATCAGGTAAGATTCAGTCAGGGATCCAGTATTTTCAACAGAGTGAATCTTATGATTTGGCATGTCTGATAAACACAACAGGAGAGCATAGGTTCAAGAGTCAGACAGCTATGGCACTATTTTATTTTATGATTTATTTATTTATTTTAGAGAGAGAGAGAGAATGAGGGGGCAGAGAGAGAGAGAGACTCTCAAGCAGACTTCCCACTGAGCATGGAGCCCAACTGGGGGCTCAATCCCAGGACCCATGAGATTATGACCTGAGCTGAAACCAAGAGTCAGATGCTTAACCAACTGAGCAACTCAGGCACCCCACCCCCAGAGGCACTTTTAATACTAGGTTTTATTATCTGGGGAAAAATTACTGATTTTGGTTTGTACTTCAATTTCCTGAGTTAAAGATTAAAATAACTAGGGTACTTGTCTGCTTGTCTTCATTTAGGTAATTTAGGGAAGGTGCTTGGCCCATCACTTGGAATAAACTTTTAATAAAATGCTAAAACAATTATCATTATCATTTATTTCTATTGTTATCTGCTTGTGTTATTGATGATTTAACATTTTGCCTTTGAATTTCTCCACAGAAACTTCCTATCCCCCACCTTCAAGGCAAAAACACAATGAGAAATTGAGGGATTTTAATGCTGTCTTCTTCCTCCTTTTAGAAGACAATTAGTGATATAACATCAATACTAATATGTTCAATATAAATACCAAAAATCCCAATAATGTAGACTATTGGTAGATTTGGGTGTCATTAGAGTTATAGCAAATAATGATTTGCTTTCTGAAATAATTCATCAAAAAAAGCCCTTTAAGTAATAAGTGCCTCAGGCTTTTAAAAAGTTTTGCTTTACAAAAAAAAGAAAAAAACAGATTAATAGATCTTTTCTTGAACACAGATACTGTGTAAATTAAGTCATCCCAAAAGGTTATTGAGACACAGACCTCATCATGACCAACTTAGATGGTGGCCCATATTACCTACATTTGATAAAATTGTCATTATCATAGTTAACTGCCATGTTAAGCAAAATTTGTGCTGCAAGGCATCCTGGAGACAGAATGGTAGACTCTGATGATATTTAAGGGCACACTACATTGGCTTTGGAGTTGGTGAATTTGAGTTGTGGTCCCAAACTTTGTTATTTTATAGATGAGTGACTTTGTAAACTTACATAATTTCCTTAGCTTTAGTTTCTCCATCTATAAAATAGAGCTAATAGTATAAAATCAAAGGACTATAAATATTAAACAGGCTATGGATATTAAATAAGATTATTATAGATAATGAATACAAAATAGATGGCACAACCTTGACACATAGTTTTTCAATAAATGTTCATTAGGTAAATATTAAGGATTTTGTAAAAGAAAGAACAAAGACTTTAATTAAAGTGGCAGATTTAGAATCCATATTTAGCAGTTCTTTTTCCCTAAACATCACTTAAATGAAAATAAATGGAAGGTGCTTTTTGAAAAAAAAAAAAATGGGGGAAGCACAAATTCCCAAAGGCAAAGAGAATGGAATAGAAGATATCTCTATATTTTAGAAGATGGAAAACAAATGGATGTATGATAACTGGCTTAGCAGGTCAAAGAAAGTCAAATCTTTAGCTGGCAGGGATAAATCCAAGAAAGATTCAAATTTGCATCTCTGGTGGTAGGTTATAAAAGGCCATACAGCTTCTGCCTTGTTCATCAGAATACGTGCTTTGGGAGCCATGTAAGAGGGTCAATACCTGTGAGACTACTGTGGTGAAAAGACCACAGGGAGGCATTCTCATTGGCTGTTTCAGGCATCTTCATTAGGATCTTGACTGATGGAAGTATCTTGGACTTGGATTGTCCAGGCACAGCTGTTCTGTCTTCCATGTAACTATCTAGGGAGACAAAAACTTAGAAAATAAATTAAAACCTCATTATCATTAATATCCAAGGATAAGAGAAGATAATGTATTCATGAAATGACAGAATGCTATCAAAATAACATTATGAAGGAAAATTTTTAGCTCTCAGAAATATTATTGCAGAAATTTAAAAATTCAGTAAAATGTTTAAAAATAAGTTTTAGGAAATATCCCACAAGAATAAAAGTGGATACTTGTCTTTCTCAGATTCACTTATTTTGCTTAGCTTAATACCTTCTAGTTCCATCCACATTGTTGCAAATGGCAAGATTTCATTTTTTTTTTTTATGGCTGAGTAATATTCCATTGTATATATATATATACCACATCTTCTTTATTCATTCATCTGTTGATGGACATCTCATATGTGGAATTTAATAAACAAAACAGAGGAGCATAAGGGATGGAAAGGGGGTGAGGGATGGGGTAACTGGGTGATGGGCATTAAGGAGGGCATGGGATGTAATGAGAACTGGGTATTTTATAAGACTGATGAATCACTGAACTCTACCTCTGAAACTAATAATACACTATATAGTAATTAACTGAATTTAAATTAAAAAAGAATAAAAGTAGAAAGTTGGAGAAAAATTTTTTTAAAAATAGTATTGTGGTCCACAATAAAAAAAAAATTGTGTTTCCAAAAGAAATATGAGAAAATTAAAACAGAATCAATCCAAGAAAACTACCCAAACTGAATACATGTTATAAAATGTTTCAAAGAATGTTCAGCCCAATTGTTACATGCAATCTAAGGCCCATCTTTGTGAAAATTAAGAATGCTGGAAACAAAGGAAAAGATTCTAAAAAATTTCAGAGAACAGAGAGAGAAAGACAGAGCAAGATAAAGAAGGAATGGGTTTTTATAAAAGATTCAGATCAAAATAGCAGTGAACTTCTCAATGGAAACACCATGTACTGGCTAGCTATTGCAGCATAAAAAAATCATACTCACAGTTAGCAGCTTAAAACAACAGATATTTATTATCTCACAATTTTTCTGGGCCAAGAAACTAGGAGTGATCTAACTGGGTGCTTCTGGCTCAGTCAAGGTGTGGCTGAGGCTGTAGTCATTTCGAGTGTCAGCTAAAGGAGAATCTGCTTCCAAGCTCACTCATGGCCGTTGGCTGGCCTCAGGTCCTTGCTGACTCTTGCAAACATCTCTTCTTTGCCCCATGGACCTCACCATAGAGCCACTCCGAGCATGGAAGTTGGCTATTCTCCTCAAGAGAGTAAAGACACTGAGAGAATGAAATGATGAGAGTCCCAAATAGAAGCCATAGTCTTTTTGTCCAATGTGAAAAATGGCATCCCACCATTTCTTCATAATTCTATTCATTAAATTGAATAACAGGTCTAACCCACGTGCAAGGGGAGAGGACTATAAAAAGATGTGAGTACCAGGAGGTAGGGATCACTTGGGGCCACTTTAGTGGTTGCGTGCCATATACTGAGAGTTAGAATGCAATTGAGCAATGCTTTAAAATTCAGAGGGATTAATTTCTCTAAACTAGCATTCTATGTCAAACTAATAATCATGAATGAACATAGACAAACAGCATTTTCAGACTTGTAAGTTCTCAAATTTTACCCTGCATGCACCTTTTCCCTGTGTAGAGGATGCTATGGTGTACCCCGGGCATCCTCCACACAGATGGAGGCACTGACTCCCCAGATGCTGGGAATACTGACTGCTGACTGCTCACAGCTAAGTACTTTGGAAATTGCCCTTAACTGAAGGGAGCATTTTAACCTAAAGCTATGTTTCCTCCCTCAGGACAGCTTGCATCCAATGACTGGTCAATGGGGAAGGGTACAAATATTAAGATATCTATCCTCAATTTGCAACAGCTCTGAAGGGCTATCCTAGCTCCAGAACTCCCTCTGGAACAGCTGAGATCTATGTTCTGTATTGCAGTTCAACTTTTCATTCTACCCAACTCTCTCACTTCTTCACAAGTATTCCTGAGAGCATTCCTGAATACACTTCTTGCATACAAATTTCCTTCTTGAAGCTATTTCCTAAGTAACCCAACTAAAAACAATTCTTACCAGAAGTGGATGAGGAAGCAGAGTCTAAAAATGAGAGTTTGGAGCTAGATCATCACCAGATGGCTGGCAACAAGTACAGCATCATGGGTGGTAATTGGAGTGATGATAGCAACTGGCATATTATAACAGGGAAATTTTTAAATTGTGCATTGATTGTAAAGTGGGATGGGAAATCAGTTAAAGAAAATGCATCAGCAGGTGTACTATCTCAGGCATTTGATAGGTTCTGAAGAGGCAGTTATTACAACAGCAACAGAATAAGATGGCAGTTTCTCATGTTATTGATGCATTGGAGAAAGAAAATGAGGTTTAATGATAAAGCTAAGAATCTGATTTAGGACTTAATTATAAGTGAAATAGAGTTCCAGAGGTCTATTTGTCATTTGGGCTATGCAAAATTCAGGGTTCAGATTAGGAAGGAGTGGGACCCTAAAACTTTTATTGGAGACACCTGAGCTTCTCTTGAAACCTGTAGGCCTTCAAAGGTGGCCCATTCCTTCCCATTAAAGTCTAGCATGCTCCCATTTTTAAAAATATGATGCAGAGGTCTCTGCCTTTTAAGACAATGTACACCCCTCTCAGGATCTACCTCCACTGATCCTCCTAGTTACCAGACAAAAAATTAAGGCCAAATCACAATATAATCCAGGAGATGGTTAAAAGAGAAATACTGGACCAAAAGAGCTATAGGATATAGCCAACACATATCAGTAAGATCCACAATAATGTGTGTGGTTGTGGAATCTGAAAGGGCTGGATCAAGGTGAGTTAGGTAAAAAGATGGATAAGGAGGAATTATTGACATAAGGATACTCTCCCCCTTATGAAAAACTGATAGAGAAGGAGAAAGGCTATATACTTGGCTTATAAATGGATCAGTTCGGTACATGAGTAAAAGCTGAAAATATATTGCTGATGCAGAACAGTCCTACTCAAGGTGGCCCTGAAAATAGGGATGTGTGAAATCATTCCAGTGGTAGAAACTTTTTGCACCACACATGATATTTCACATTGTTTAAAAAGAAAAGTTGCCCAAACCAAAACACACATAAATTCTGGTGCAAAGTGACTTGATTTCTTATTCAAGGTCTTGGAAAGACAAAGATTGGCAGATAAGGAACTAAGAGTTATGGAAGAAGCATGTGAATAGACTTGAGTGATCATGAAGTGTAAAGATCTTTGTATTACATGCTATTGACCATCAGTGAGTACTCACCATGGGAAAGGCACTAAAAAAACCAAGTAGACAGAATGGCTTAGCCAATTGACATAAACCAGACCCTGTCTTTGGAATTTATCTTGTAACAATCAATTCTTGACCAAAGTCGTCATGATAGTGGGGATGAAGACTATTCATGATGTCCCACCTACAAAGCTGATCTAGCTTCTGCTGAAACAAAGACCAATTCTGAGTCCCAATATGGCAACATCTCTTCAGCAACCCCCCAGGTGGCAGTTGATTTCACAGGACTCTTCATTCTGAAAGGAGCAGTTTATTTTAATACATTCTAGGTATGTAGGAATTAACACATTCTAGGTATGCATTTGCTTTCTCTTCTTGCATAACATCAACTAGTCTTTAGGGAACCTGAACCAGGACACTCCTGAAATGACTGTTACATGTGTTCCACAAAATGAAAAATTAAACCAAGAAAGAAACTCATTGGATTCAGCTATCCCAGGTTCCAACAAAAGAGATATAGGATGGGAATCCCCAGAATGAGGATTAGGAAAAATTCAAAAGGGCCATTGTGATGCTATTTTAAAGAGATAGCATTCCAGGATCTTCCAGAAGAGATTTCTTACTAAAATATTATGGGAAAAATCAGGCTAGTGTGTGAGTGTGTGTGCTACACACACTATAAAAATGGATGGAACCACATCCATTACAAAAATCTTAACAAGAAATAGATCAAAACAAATAATTCTCTACATAATTTTTTTCTAATCACTTTGTAAATTTATGCCTTGACTTGTTCTTAAGTGGATTTGGTCAATTCAGCTTGCTGTAAAACTTTTATATACTATTTCCAATTTTTACTCCATTTCAGCAAGGTAGGAATTAATTTTATTTTTGCTTGTTTCAGAATATAATCAGTGTCTCTGAGAGGTTAAATAACTTGTTCAAAGTCACCCAAGAGGCTAAGCCATACTTCAAACTAGAAAAATAGTTCTGTTAGAGTGAATATAAGTGATTTATTTTCTAAAACCTCTATTTTTCAAACTTCCTGAAATATGGTTATGCTTATTTTATAGTGAAAATAAGTTGTAAAATAAGAAAAAAATAGGCTTACTAGATGTTCAATACATATTCATTGAATTTTCAAGTGAAACAGCAACACAGAACAATTGTCATTCAAGATCCTCTGGTTCTATTTTAAGAGACTTGGTTAAATTTCATGCCAGGAAATTGTGTTCTCAGCCTAAATTGTCCATATTGAGCAAGTATGTCATTTTCACTCCTTAATCTAATAACTCTGAATCATTGTGTTCAACAACTTAGCTATCTACATTTTGGAGATGGCTGAAGAGATTCTTATTTAAGTAGTATTATAGTTTTTAGGTAACAAATAGAATTTTCTCTAGTAGAAGGAAGCGGTCTTTTCAAGTATAACAGGAAAATATTGTCATAATAAAAAATGTCACATCTATTAGTTCCATTGGTAACTTTTGGGTCTTTTCTCTTTTATACAATGCATGCTAAGTATACTCGAGACATAGAAAGGAAAGTAAAATGGGTGGTTTTTGCAGCCTCTGGATAGGCGGCCTTGTTCATAAAAGTAACTCATCATGTCCACTGAAGAGATGAAAAAAATGCAAGAGCTTGATGAACTTAGAGAATATACTGAATTATAAGCCAGTACAACTGCCCCTGTCATTTCATTCCTTTCAAAATTATAAATGGATCTTATGAAAAAGGTTTTTTTTTTTTTTTTTAAGAATATGCCATGTACCACAACTGGATTACTTTAGGAATTTAAACTAGACCTGTAGTCAGGTGCTTGAACTTTAATGAGGTAATTTTCCTCATTTTAGCCACTCAGGATAAGAACAGCAGCTATGTATGTAATGGGCTCAATCAAACCTGTTTCTATTACCATAAATTTACTTTAGAAACCATAATTTTCAGGAGAAAATGGGTTAAATATCTCTTGGGTAACTTCACGTACAAAGAGGTGTGCTGGGGGTAGGAGTGGACCAAATAATCTCATTCTTGTCCTCCAAATCAATTTCAGAACTGAGAGATAGATTAGTATAGGAGTTAAGCATACGGCAATTGAGACACCACTTCATTACCGATAATACCAATATTGGAAAATATGAGCTACAGTAGGTGCCAATGAAGCAAGCTAGGCTTTCTCCCCCTCCCGCCCCGCCCCCCATTATTCGAGAAATAAGTGAAAGGACAGAGAAAAACCATGTGTCACTCAAATGAAAGATTGAGTCACAGGAAAACATACAGAAAGCAAAAATGGTGCCTTCCAAACCTATTATCCTGGGCCCTTATATGTGATCAAACACCTATAAGATTTAACTGTCTCATGAGATCTAGTTAATGATTCAAGTGAGGAAGATAAAATAATAGTCCATAAGTTGACTAAAATGCTTGTTTCCTCCCCATACTGAAAATTGCCTGATAGCAGAGATTGACATCTACATTCTCAAATTCCAAGAATATTTTTTTAAATAGTGAATAAAATAAAATGGAAAGGTAAGGACAAAAAAAATGGTTTAAGGGAGTCAGAGGTCGCTGCTTAGTAGATATTCAGGGCCAGTGTCACAGAGGAGGGAAGGGTTAGTCAGAGTTTGAAAAAAGAATGGTATGTGAAGAGTGAAAAAAAAGAAGAGAAAAAGACTTTTCAGGCAGGGAAAATAGGTATGAGTAAAACCACAGGGGCATATTAATAATAAACAGTATATTTTGAGAAAATGGGTAGACCTTCTGGGCTGGAGGGAAAAAGTCAAATTGTGATGAAAATGTAATATGACGGAATGGAAGTTTAGAACTAGGCTCTTGAAGAAATTATTGGCTTTGAAGAGGTTGTTGCTTTGTTTTATATTATTGTAGAGACAGAAAGGAGCTATTGAAGGTTTTTAAGCAAAGCTGTAATATAAAAATAGTAATTTAGGGGAAAAAATAAGCTGGTAGCAAACTATCAAATGAATCATATGAATATCAAACCTGGGATAGAGAGACAGAAATGAACAAATAGATCTGTTTCCTTTCCTCATCTAATTTTTCCCTGTCTTTGACATCCAGACCTACCATTGTAATTAGATTAAATTTGTGTGTGTGTGTGTGTGTGTCTGTGTATGCTGCAGGAAAATTATTTTCATTTTAAAAAATTTACATAAAAAATATTTCTCTTATATCATGTAAGCTTGTTTTAGTTGATATATTTATGTTCAGCTCTTAAAATTAACTCCTGAAAATATTTAATAGTGAAAGACCAAAGAGATTCGGATACAGAGGCCCTTCTTTAACTACTTCTCCTTTTCCCTTTCTTCTCATTCTATTTCTTAAAAAGTCTTTGAAAACTCATTTACTGGAAAATGTCTAGCAACTCTGATTCCATATGTGTGACTTAGCCTTGTTCTCCATCACATTAAGAGATTCCATCATCTCCTTTATTCCATCATCCAATGAATCAACATCTTTGCCTTCTTTTTTTTAAATTTTGTTAAGGATTTATTAATTTATTTTAGAGAAAGAGAGAGAGGGAGTGTGTGGGCATGCATGCATGCACACACAAGCAGAGGGAAGGGCAGAGGGAAGGGAGAGAAGCAGACTCCCCATTGAGTGGGGAGCCTGAAAAAGGGCTCGATCCCATGACCCTGAGATCATGACCTGAGCCGAAATCAAGAGTCTGTTGCTTAACCCACTGAGCCACCCAGGCACCCACCTTTGCCTTCTTATATCCTAAATGTTTGTCTTATGTGTTGTGATCACCCTGAAGAAGTAGGATGGACCCTGACCCAAAATTTGGTTCAGATATCCAAATTGACAACCCCAGACACATACCAAGAGGGTATGGTAAGTTTATTACTTAGAAAATAAGGCTTTCTGGGGATTTAAGGACAGACTTCCCAAGCTGGTCTGAAAATGGTTTGAGAGAGGAAGGAAAGGAGACTGGCTTGAGGTTTTTATTTTGGTTAGGATCTGGGGCCAGGATGAGGGTTCCAGCATGTGGGTAGGGACTGGTGTGGTTTGAATTACCCTCCAGACCCAAAAGAGAAAACACTAGACTTTCTTACCTTCCCCAAACAGGGGTCAAGGCTTAAAAGCTGTCATCAGTCAAACAACAAAAACTGAAGTCAAACTCGTTATTACACTATGAAACACCATCCTCATCTCTCGTTTGTACTCGTGTCCTAGACTCTCAATTAATCTCCCTCTAATGTCTGTGATCTGCCAACCCATCTTTCACCATCAAGCCAAGTTTGCACATTTGCAAATGTGATGATGCCATGACCCTGTTCAAAATTCTTCAGTGTTCTGCATCCCTAAGCAGTAATTCTCAAATGTTCTCATTGAGATTTAGGGGACTGAGTCCTGGAGACAGAAGAAAATTCAAAGCAGTTCTCTGCAAGACAAATATGTTTGAAGCCTATTGTTGTATCTTAAATTTCTCTTCTGAGATTCTGTCTTTTCCTACAGATAGTCATGTAAGTTTTAGTATAAAAATAGTCTCCAACATACCAATTTAATATAGACTAAACATGTAGAGTGCTCTTATATCTTCCTGGGGAAGTTACCATATTGATCTTATAACCTTTAGTGCTTAACCAAGCATACCCTTAGGGCGTGAATACTTTAGTTAGAGAAGTATAACTTTTACACAATAGAATATAAAGGCTGCTATTTAGTATAAGAGATCCTTCGCTATCATAATCCATATCCACCCTCAGTCCCTGTCATCATGGTCTGCCTCTGCGAACTATACACAACAAGCCCTCCATGCTCTTGCAGCAACAGTGACCCCCACGTTTCACTCCTCTGTGGCTTCACGTGATCTTCCTTCTGTCCGCACTGCCTGCCGCCACCCTCACTAGGCAAAACTTTTCTTCTGGGGCTTGGTATACTTAATTCTTCAAATTAAGGAGTTTAGTCCCTCTTTGAAGCATTTCCCTACGTTATCGCTG
This sequence comes from Neomonachus schauinslandi, assembly GCF_002201575.2. Classification (NCBI taxonomy): domain Eukaryota; kingdom Metazoa; phylum Chordata; class Mammalia; order Carnivora; family Phocidae; genus Neomonachus; species Neomonachus schauinslandi. The sequence goes on from NC_058404.1 coordinate 167,907,980, forward strand.
AACATTAAATAGATCTACGTTATAGTAAGGATTATTTTGTTTTGTAAATTTTTTCATATCTACCTTCCCCAAAGTTTTCATGGACAGGTACAGGGGTCCCTCCAACTACATGAGTTGGCACGAAGCCTGCTATAGAGTGGAATTCAATACACTTTTGTTGAGTGAATGAAGAAATATTTCTGAAGTGACGTTTATGATAATGACTGTTACTGCCCTTTCCCTTAGAGGCTATTAAAGAAACATCTCTAGTAATAATATGGTTGGAATTCTTAATTTACCTCATATGAAAGGTGATTTAAATATAGTTAAAATTACAAGGCACATTCATTTTTAAAAAGTATTATAAGAATGGCCAGAAGAGAAAAAAAAAAGAAAGAAAAAAACCCAATAACAGAACAGCAAACAGCAAAAAAGGAAGTAAAATAAAAAAGAAGCTTAGAGAAAAAGAAATGTATGAGCCAAAAAAAAAAAATCCCACTTGTCTGTGTAAGCTCCCAAGAGTAAAAACCAGGGGCAAAGAAATTCATACAATATCGCAGGGTTGAGTGGTATGGGAGGGGAAAGAGAATTTATACAAACCATGAGGGAACAAACTGGGGCAGGAGAGAGGCAAAAAAATTTAAATGTGAAGCAAGCCCATGAAAATATAATTATATTTGCTGATAAGGGGACAGTGGGTTTCAGGTGGGCAGGGAGATAAGCTGAATGCATTATTATGTCTGTGTGTGATGGGAATATGTAAGTAAAAGATGAACTTTTTACTACTGGTTATAAGTTATAAGTTGCTAAATTTTTATCCTAGTTGATTTGTGTAATGTGTCCTCATCCTCAGACCACTGGAATTGTGGACCCCAGGATGTTTGTTTTCTACAAGCTCTTTCACTCACAGAGTGATAATGAAAAGAATAAGAATAATGAAAATAGAATAATAATCACAATAATAATACAGCATTTACACCTTATATTATACAAATTCAATTGTGTTAGAAATAGTTTTTTTTTTCTCAGACATAAAGTAATTCCTGTTTTGAGTGCCATAGCACTCAGTTGGGAGAAAACAATCTTAGTCCTTCTTTGCTGTCTTTTCCAATCCAACTCCCCAGGATTAAAAATTAATGAAAGTATCAAGGAGTAAAGAGAGAAGAAAGAGAAGGATGTAGACCTCAGTAATCAGTTCCCACGGTTGGCCTCTGAGACACCCGCCCCCCTGCACACACGTTAGTTCCCAGTCTGGCAGCTCTCAGGAACCCTCTGCTCTTAGCTGTACAGCTCTCTGGTCTCATCTTTCCTTCCTAGAGCTTACAGTAATTTATTTCTAAATTCAGAGAGAATCCATCTCCCCTCAAATTATGGGTCAAGATACATTGCCTCTACCCAGAATCCTCTCTTCTCTCTGGGAAGAAAGGAAACAAAAAGCCAAGAGAATTGATGACTTCTTTCAGCACTTAAGTCAATAGCATTTTGTTACACGAGGAGGGGTCAATAAAACCATAGAGAGAGAAAGATTATCATCACCTAAGCATTACCCTGACATAGCAGTTATCGTTTATTGCCTGCTTACTGCATGCCAGCCACTGAAGTTATCATCACTTCATGCTGGTCAGGGTTTTGAGTGGTGTCGCTCATAAAGAGGATCTCTTGAATTGAAGAAAAGAAAATTCTCTGGAGTAGTTACTAGAGAAAATATGAGTTAAATCCATTGAATTTAGAAGTGAAGACACAAAGATCAGTGGCACGCTGGGGAGAGGCAGAGAGAGCAAGGGAGAGGAGACAGAAGGTTTGCAGGTAGCAAGTTAAAGGCATAATTGGCATTTGACCAAGTAGAGCTGAGGGCTCAGCAAAGATTGAACTAAGAATAAACCGTACTTGGTTAGTAGTCCTTAGCAACAGGGCTTTCTCCTTATACAAATGACACTATGATGGAAAAGGTCATTTGTTAATTAAGTCAATAGTAACTAGCAAAAGAGTATTTTGCAAAAAGATGCTGTTTAAATAGTTCTGACTCGGGAGAGAATCTAGAAAGGATTTTTTAGAGAATTTTGTACACTTAACAAAGAGCAATATAAGGAAGGAAAGAATTTGAATTATGTACAAAGAAATTAAATCGAGTCTGTGTAAGAGGGAACTTCTTCCATTCCAGAGACTTATTTTGTTTGCTAATGATCCTTTTCATAGACCATGTAAATAAACTAAATATATCCCAGGTCTATACTTTTTCAATTATCATTTCTGATGTTATTATTGCATGGAAGAAAGCTCTGAAGGGCAAAAAGAGTTCATTTAATACTTGAAAGGTAGCATAATATGCCACTGTAAAATATGCCGATAAACTGTAAGAGTTATTTTGAGTTAAAGTCACTTGAAAAACAGCAGGTGCTAGAAAGGCTGTCTGACCTCTCCTTTTTCTTCCTGAAAGCAGAAGATAAAATCTCCATATGGAAGATGCCCTATACCAGAAACTCTCTTATCGCCAGACACAGGAAGTCTCATTCTTGTTAGAATGGCTATCATAAAAAAAGACCAGAGATAACAAATGTTGATGAAAATGTGGAGAAAAGGGAATCCTTATGCACCATTAGTAGAAATACATATTGGTACAGTCACTATAGAAGACAGTATGGAGTTTCCTCAAAACACTAAAAATAGAACAATCATATGATCCAGCAACCCCACTGCTGGATATATATCCAAAGGAAATGAAAACAGGATCTTGAAAAGAGATCTGCACTCCCGTGTTCATTACAGAATTATTTACAATAGCCAAGATATGGAAACAACCTAAGTGTCCATTAAGGGATGAATGGATACAGAAGATGTGGTATATATACCATGGATTATTAATTGGCCATGAGAAATAAGGAATTTCTGCCATTTGCAATAACATGGATGAAACTTGAGGGCATTATGCTAAGTGAAATAAGCCAAACAGAGAAAGACAAATACCGTGTGGTCTCATTTATATGTGGAACCAAAAAAAGGCAATGGCACAGAAATAGAGTTGAATGGTGAGGGGTGGGTGAAATGCGGAGAGGTTGGTCAAACTGTACAAACTTAGAGTTATATGCATAGCCTGATGATTATAGTTAATAAATACTATGTTATATACTTGAATGTTGTTAAGAGAGTAGATCTTAAGTGTTCTGATCACAAAAAAAAAATGGTAATTATGTGACATGATAGAGGTGTTAGCTAACACTGTCATGGTAATCATTTTGCAGTGTATAAATATATCAAATAAATATGTTGTACACTTACACAATGTTACATCTCAACTATATCTCAATAAAGCTGGGGAGAAAAAGAAGCAGAGAAGAATAAAAACAATACTGAGAAAAGTTTATGAATAAAAACAAAAGTGTCAATCAAAATGTGAGAGAGATATTCAAAAACAACTAATAAAAATTGTTTCTAAAAGAACATAATCAGTAAGAAAATAAAGTTTTAGAAGAAAACAAAAAATGAAAAAGTGCTAGCATCAATGTTATTTCATTTGGGAAATTTTGTCTTCGTTCCCATAGAGATAGCTTCAGAGAGAAAGCCCATATATTTTAGGTGGCCATGAAATGACGTCAATTATTTTTTGACTTCACACATGAAATGTTTAGACCGTGTAAAATAGAAGAGCTGCTGTGAAATTACAAGATCAGATGTTTACTACATACATAGTATGCTATTTACAAGATTTTGGCAAAATTCCATTTTATTAAAATAGTGAGTAGTAGCTTCCTATTACAGACATAATAGTTACACTTAAAATTCTTTATGTTTGTTATAAAACTTCACATGAAACACAAAAACTCAGCAGTTAAGAATATTTCTTTATCTGATTTTGTCCTCTATGGTTCCTAACTGGCAGTGGTAGAGGAGGGGTGTGAACTCCGTGTTGGGGGAGGTGACATTTTAAGATACCAGAAAAGAGTGAACTGCAAAATGCAAAGTGAACATGAAGCTGAAAAATGTCAAAAAGACAAAGATACTAAATCTCATTCGCTTCAGCTTGTCAAACTTAATTTCATCTACTACATGTAAAAGATCTTTTGGAAAATCATAAAGTTCAAGAGGCTGCAGGGTCTAAATGATTCCTGAGGTTACTAGAATTCTTAATAAAAAGAATCCAGGGAGTGTAAGTATATCCAGGTGTCCCACAAAGCTCAAGATTTATATGTGAATTAACAAAGAATTCCAAAAGGAGCAAGAGAGGCCTCCACCACCATCAGCTACCAGTGCCAAAAGGCAATCGAAACTGAATGTTTGGGCTACAGGACCAAGGGTTGATTAAGAATAGATTTAAAGCCAAGATTTCTCTACTTATAATTTTACTAAGAGATATGTTATAGGAAACATGTTTTTTTCAAGAAACTACTTTGTTATTGTTCTTTTTTAATTTCAGTTTTATTCAGCTGTAACTGACATATAATATGGTAAGATATTTAAAGTGTACATTGTAGTAATCTGATATACACTGTGAAAGGCTTCTCTCAATCTAGTTAATTAACTCATCCATCGCCTCACATATTTATCTCTTTTTTGGTGAAAATATTCAAATTCTACTCTGTTAGCAAATTGCAATTACACAGTAGTGTTATTAACTGTAGTCACCATGTTTTACATTAGATTCTCAGGCCTTATTCACCTAATAGCTGAAAGTTTATACCTTTTTACCAACCTCTCCCTATTTCTCCCACTCCACTGCCAGCCCCTCACAACATTTTTTCTATTCTCTGTTTCTATGTGTTTTCTTCTCACCTACAAAATAATCCAAGTGTATAATGATTTTGGTAAAGATTCTAGAAATTATTTTTAGAAAACAGTTTCTGCTGCAATAAACATGGTGATAAAGAAAAAAAAATCACAGAAAGAAAAAGTGGCTTACATTGAAAATGTTTAATTTCTTCACAGATTTGCTACAGCTAATAACGTGTGGCAACATAGAAAAGAGAGAAGATTGATCATAGCCACATAAAACAATGTTTCTCAAACTGATCTTCATACAAATAGCCACATTGGTTGTTATAGTATTGAAATACTTAGATTTGATTGGTAAATACCTTCTATCCCATGAGTGATCTACTGAGTCAGCTGTGAAGCCCGGGAATCTCTGGTGAAACTGGGTCTACCCAAACCAAAGGAAATTTTTTCTTCATATAATGTGTTCCTTGCTCACAAATCTTGTGCCCACATGGATGTGACTGTCCAGAGAAGCTGCATTCTTCTTCTTTTTTTTTAATTGACACAAAGAAGCTGTCTAAATTAGCAATACTGCTTGCCTATTCTGGAAACTAGTATGTACTTGGTCGGCCACAAATTATACATAGCTAGTACAAAATGACCACAGAAAAGTTCTAGTGATTTTCTACAAGACTGAATTAGGCAATTTTTCTAGATAGGCATCCTTGGCAACGTGAGACCTCTCTGAGGTTCATTCCCGTATTATTTTATAACTGAGCAATGCCATTTGATTCCAATGTTTGTATTTGCATGTGTATTTAAGATAAAGTTGCATCAAGTAATTACCTAAAATGAAAGAGTTTTATTTCTAATATATTGTTAGATAAGTCCAGCTGCCAATAAATAGGCAAGTCCAAATGTCAAAATGACAATTATTCTACACTCATACTGAATTATGCTAGTGGTTACAAAGATAAAACTCATTTGCCCCATGTAATAAATATGAAAAATAGATGGTACTTTCAAAAGGTTTACATGAAGACAGTTTAATGGAGTATTTACAAATGTATTTGCAGGATGAAAAGAACCAATAAGGGATGATGAAGTATATTGGGACTAGTAAGAACAAAGAACATTTACCACATCTAAACCCAAAGAGGTAAATGAGAGAACAGAGTTACTAGAACCCAAGAAGAGTCAGAGCCATGGGAAAAAAAAAAAAAAGACCAACCATATGACTAACTATGTCTGGCATATAAGGAATTAGGAGAATAAATATCCACAACTGCCTTTCTCTCAGCTTCTCAATCTTCAACCAGTGGTAAACACAAATGGAAATCAGAAGGTGAGGAGGGGTGATGTAGTCCATGAAAGTCACTCTTCAAAGCCCCAGATTTGGGGCGCCTGGGTGGCTCAGTTGGTTAAGCGACTGCCTTCGGCTCAGGTCATGATCCTGGAGTCCCTGGATCGAGTCCCGCATCGGGCTCCCTGCTCAGCAGGGAGTCTGCTTCTCCCTCTGACCCTCCCCCCTCTCATGTGCTCTCTCTCACTCAAAAAAAAAAAAAAAAACTTTAAAAAAAAAAAAAAAAAAAAAAAAAAGCCCCAGATTTGGGCAGAAAAGCATAGATAATTAATCTAAAGGGAAAACAGAGGGAAGTGCTTATCATTTGTCTGTTTTCTTTCAGACCCATCTACTTGCCCTTTCCTTGATATGATATTAACACAGGGACTTGCATTTCCCAGACTTTCTTACCAACTTGTTTTTTAATGATATCGATCATTGGGAGCTAGTGGGCAGAGACTGGAGGACTTAAGGAAATCAAAAGTTGTGCTGTCTTTCCCAATTTCTCTCCACTTCCAACATTATCTCTAGAGTGTTTGCATATCCTCAATGGTCCAGCTACCATTGAACAGCCATGGTCCCAACTCCCACAGGGTTAAGCAGAGCAGAACAGGGCAAAAATACTGTTTCCATTTCAATTGTAAATTTAAATTTTGGACTGAAACAATATTACCTCCTGTGTCCCTCCAGCCTGGGCATGTTAGTAGGTTCATGCTGTTTCTACTGTCTGGCTTTTCTCATGTTTCTCTGCATAAATTCTCAGGTCTTCCATCACCTGCATATCTAATGACCACTATTAAATTTTGTCTCTTTGCAATACCAGGAGTCATTTCTGTTTCTGACAGAACTCTGATAAAATGCTGGGCTAATTTGTGATCAAAAGACATTTTCAGAGACTTAGACTTTTACATCCTAAGTTTTTTAATAAATTGAGAGAGTGATTTGCCATCACAAAAAGGATATGGTAAATAACAGTATCATACTATTTTTTCTCAGGCTAATGAGATAATAAAAGCAGAATTTAATAAATTAATCAAATATGTATGTCATACCCAAATGAAGTCATAGCATACTGTATGAAGAAAACTAACAGTTGTTTGAATTGATAAAAGTAGTGGGTAAACTGAGTCACTCCATGGCATAATTGTCAGTGGAGGCATAAAAAAAATCATAGATTCTTTGCACTTTTGCACATTTTGAACAGATATGTTGTTCAAAGCTTGCTTTTGTCATGCAAGATCTCCATTGTTTGTTAGGAGGAAAGCTAATGGTAAATAATCAATGAAGGAAAACACTAGACAGAAAGATAACTGATGACTAATTATTAGGTTAATAATGTAACTTTGCTGTCATTCAGTTACTTATACTGGTATTTTTAAAAACAAATTCAATACTGAATATTTCTCCATATATAAAATGGGGAGAAACTGGAGTTGGAGTTAGAAATATACACATGGATTGATCCTACTCAATATCTATTTATTCCTGGAAAGATTCACTGTATTTTACTTTTTTTTTTTAAGATTCACTGTATTTTAAAGTAGAAATATGCTTATCAAAAAAACCCAACATTCCCAAGATACATTTGAAGACATGCATGCCTAATAATATGTAAGCAGAAATCATTGGGTGGGACTTCCAGTAAATCTCTTACAGGGGGCTTACTCATGAAGCAGATTCTTTTTGCTTTCCCCCCTCTTTCTCATTTATTCCTGGATTGTAGAGGTATTAGCTGGTTTGTAGATATGATGGCTAGCTTTGACACCACAATTTTTCAACCACGAGGCAATCTTAAGAGGAAAGCTACTTCCTAAGAATGGTACTGTGAACGGAAAGCTGAAGTCTGGAACACTGATTATACCATAAAGCCATAATAGTAGACCTGGACAACCAAAGTCCAGACTTAATTATGTAAGAGAAAACAAACCTCTATCTTCTTTAAACTAATGATACATTGCTCTTTGTTCATATCAGACAAATACAATTACTAATCCATATTAGCTCCCTTTATCTCAAAATATTCACCACAAAAATGAAACTAGCTTAAAACTTGTCTCAGAAAGATAGAGAATTAAATAAATGAAAAAATATAGTATTTTTCTTAATGTAAAATTAACTGCAAAATTTTCCATTAGTCCTCCAGATAATTTATATATGAAATAAACTCCCAATAAAAATAGAAAATATTTTAACTTGAAAAATTAATCTGAAAAAGTAGTAAAATGGGATAGCTGAATGAAATTTAAGGAAATATAATAAGAGGGTCATATCCTACTTTAACCTAACTGACATGGAATAGGAATCAATAATAATTCAAACAAGGTGATACCGACAAACATATCATTAGAAAGCATAGTCCTAAAACAGACTCAAAGATATATGACTTTGATCATAAAGCATCTTATCCAATAAGAAATAAGAGTGAATATAAGAATTTTGTAGTCTCCTTCTATGACCTTAGATTTTCTCCTAACTCTTGTACTCAGTCTGTTTCCTTAAGACAGACTACTTGGATATCAACATAATAAACATAATGACTATGAATGAGAGGATCAGAGAAGGGAATAGAGATGGCTTGGTTCAGTGGTCTTGTCAACAATTGTTCTGTTCCTTCCAAACAAAATGCCAGTAATCTAGTCTTGCTGCACACACATTTTTGAATCAGAGTATTGACATAGACATTGAAACCAAATCACAGTACTAGAGAATAAAATCTGTACCTGTTGACCTCCACTTATGTATATGGAACATTATCTCTTTTGAACAAATTCTCATAGGAAAATGCATCTTCACTAAGAACTGGGGCAGGGAGAGCTGCTTTTATTGGAGGCTCTTTGTAATATCACTCTCCAAGTAGACATAATATGATACAGCCAACCAACTTTGGTACTAAAGAACCATGATACAAATCTATTATAAAATCTACAACTTTAAGGTTAATCTATCAGAATGCATTGCATGCAGTTAGAAAAGCTCAATGCTCAGGTCATCTCTTGCATGAGAGTAGGCACCCATGTATTATTAACAAAAGTGAATGCATCAGTATTGACTTAAGGCAGGGTGCTACACTTTGTGAGTGAAAAAATTCAGTTACAATATTTCTAAAGACCTTATATCAGGAAAAATATTCAGAATCACAATCTCACTGTGAAAAAGGATAAGAAAAGTGAATGGAATTAAACACAGAGGTAAATACTGATATTATTTGTATAAATTCAAATGATTCATAAAGTGATACAAAAGCTCTGCTAATTGTCCTACTAAAGTAACTATAATAATAAAAGATAATTTATTTTGTACAACTTTCAGAAATTACTATTGATTTTTTAAGGTAGATTATTTAGAATTTATAGTGCCAATACCATCTACAATAAAAGTCTTGCCTTTATCTTCTAGAGAATTTTTTTAAAAGTGAAATGCCTGTTGTAAGTATATAAACGAATATCTGAGTATCCGAGTTTTAACACTTACGGATGTTAAACACTTATGGATGACATTAGAAAACTCCATTGGTCTGGAACTCTGATTATTCTACTATTTTGTCACTATAAGGATTGGTGCTGATTTTCGGAAACTTTCCTTTTGAAGTTTTAGTGGTTATAAACTGAGGAAAATTAATTAGGCTACCATGAAATGCAGAAGAGGGAAAGGACACCATTCAAATACTTGCATACAGACTGCATTAATTTACTAGAGCTGCCTTAAGAAAGTATCAAAACCTGGGTGGCTTAAAACAATATAAATTGTCTCACAGTCTTGGAAGCTAAAAATGAGAAATCAAGGTGTCATCAGAGCTGTACTCTCTAATGGCTCTAGGGGAGAATCTTTTCTTAACTCTTCTAGTTTCTGATGTTTGCTAGAAACCCTTGGCATGTGTTGGCTTACAGATACATAACTTCAGTTACATGGCTGTCTTCCTCCTGTGTCTTCACATATTTCCCCTTCATGCATGGCTGTCTCTGTTTAAACTCCCTTTGTATAAAGACAGCAGTCACATTGGATTAAGGCCTCATTTTAATCAGATTATTTCTGTCAAAATCCTATTTCCAAATAAGATAACATCCTGAGGTGCTGGGAGTTAGGACTTCAATATATATATTTTTGGAAGGACACAACTCAACACCTCAAATAGTTGGGACACAAACAGCATATTTCTTTTTATTTGAAAAGGAAAGATAATATAAGGAAGATAAATACCCAAATGGGTTTTCATCATCAAGACCCTGCATTTTATTTGAATGTGCCAAATGGAAATGTTTCATTCTTTCAGTGAATTAATAGATACGTCTTCAATGTCAGTGGATAGAGGGTTTACCTCACCTCTGTGACATTATTCTGAAATTATCAGTTCAAATCTCATAAAATGGGCCAAAAGCAACAAAGTGAATTTAACAGAATTAAGTGAAAGTTATGCGTTCATAAAACAAAAATTAACTACAGAAAGGTACAAACTGAGTGACATGACTCAGTTGTAGTTTATTTGAAAGAAACAGAAAATTTTAGCAACAACAAGTTAAAGGTAAAACAACAGAGTCTGGTAAATATAATGTGTTTAACAAATTAGTATTAAACTAATTAATTAACTTTGGAGTACGATGCTGGTCTTAAGTCTTCAGATCTATATATTATATCAAAAAATAAATAACACCTCTATGTCAAGGTCTCTGCTAGATATTACAGAGTATGCAAAGTGAAGAAAGACTTATATTCCTAAAAGAGATAATAATCAATGTGTAGTGGGGTATAGGGATGCTAAGTGGGTTGTCAAGTCCACTGATAGTAAGAATACAAAGTAGAGACTTCCAGGGAAGATGGTAGAATAAGAGAATCCTAAGCTCACCTTGTTTCATGGATATAATTAGATAACACCCATATCAGTGTAAATAACCCAGAAAATATAGACTGCTATATATAGATGTTATATACAAACCTAATGGTAACCACAAATCAAACACCAGTAATAGATGTGCAAGATAAATAAAGAGAAAGGAATCCAAGTGTATCACTAAAGACTACCAACAAATCATGAGAAAAGAGAGCAAGAGAATAATAAAGGAACAGAGAAGAACTACACAAACAACCATAAAACAAGTAAAAAAAAAAAAGTAAGTACATACTTATCAGTAATTACTTTGTAAATGGACTAAATGCTCCAATCAAAAGACATAGGATGATGGAATGGATAAAAGCGAAAGACCCATCTAATGCTGCCTATAAGAAACTCATTTCAGACCTAAAGACACTTGCAGATTGAAAGTGAAGGGATGGAAAAGCATTTATCAGGCAAATGGAAGTGAAAAGAATTTGAGGTAGCAGTACCTCTATTGAACAAAATAGACTTTAAAACAAAGACTGTACAAAAGAGACAAAGGAGACTATATAATCATAAAGAGAACAATAAAACAAGAAGTTATAATAATTGTAAATATTTACCCAACATAGGAGCACCCAAATACATAAAGCAGCTAATAACAAACATGAAGGATGTAATCAATATTATAATACAATAACAGTTGGGGACTTGAACACCCCACTTACATCAATGGATAGATCATAAGAACAGAAAATTAATAAAGAAATAGTGGCTTTGAATGACACATTGGACCAGATGAATCTAACAGATATATTCAGAAAATTCCATCTTAAAACAGCAGAATACACATTCTTTTCAAGTGCACATGGAATATTCTCCAAAATAGATCAAATATTAGGCCATAAAATAAGTCTCAATAAGATTGTCTTCAATTGACTTCAAAGAGATTGAAGTCATGCCATTCATCATTTCCAACCACAGGACTATGATACTAGAAATCAACAACAAAAAGTCTGAAAAGAACACAAATACATGGAGGTTAAATAACATGCTACTAAACAATGAATGGGTCAGCCAAGAGAGTCAAAGAGGCAATCAAAAAATACATGGAGACAAATGAAAGTGAAAACACACAATCTAAGATTTGGGATGCAGCAAAAGCTGTTCTAAGAAGGAATTTTATAGCAATACAGATGTACCTTAAGAAGCAAGAAAAATATCAAACTACCTAACCTTACACCTAAAGGATCTTGAAAAAGAAGAACGAATGAAACTCAAATCCAGTAGAAGGAAGGAAATAATAAAGATTAGAGCAGAAATAAATGAAATAGAAACTAAAAACAAACGAACACATCACTGAAACCAGGAGCTGTTTCTTTGAAAAGAGCAACAAAATCTATAAACTTCTAGTCAGTCTCATCAAAAAAGAGAGAGAGAGAATGAAAGAGAGGACTTAAATAAACAAAATCAGAAATGAAAGAGGAGAAATAACAACTGACACTAGAGAAATACAAAGGATTGTAAGAGAATATTATGAAAAAGTGTATGCCAACAAACTGCACAACCTAGAAGAATTGGATCAATTTATAGAAACATATAACCTCTCAAAAGTGAATCAGGAAGAAATAGAAAATTTGAACAGACCAATTACCAAAATGAAATTGAATCAGTAGTCAAAAAATTCCCAACAAACAAAAGTCCAGGATCAGATAGCTTCGCAGTGAATTCTACCAAAAAGTTAAAGAAGAGTTAATAACTATTCTTCTCGAACTGTTTAAAAAAAATAGAAGAAGAAAAGCTTCTGAATTCATTCTATGAGGCCAGCATTACCCTGATGTCAAAATCAGATAAAGCACCACAAAAAAAGAGAAATACAGGCCAATATCTCTGATGAACATAGACACAAAAAATCCTCAACAAAATATTAGGAAATTGAATTCAACAATACATTGTAAAAAATCATTCACCACAATCAAGTGGGATTTCTAGGATGGAAGGGTGGTTCAATATTCACAAATCAGTCAATATATCACACCAACAAGGGAAATGATAAAAACCATATGATCATTTCCATAGATACACAAAAAGCATTTGACAAAGTACAACATCCATTCATGATAAAAGCCCTCAACAAAGTAGGTTTAGTGGGAACATACTTCAATATAATAAAGGCCATATATGAAAAACCCACAGCTAAGAACATACTCAATGGTGAAAAACTGAGAGCTTTCCCCTAAAATCAGGAACAAGACAAGGATGTCCACTCTCACCAGTTTTATTCAGCATGGTACTGGATGTCCTGGCCACAGCAATCAGACAAGAAAAAGAATAAAAAGCATCTAAATTGGTAAAGAAGAAGGAAAAGTTTCACTATTTGCAAATAACATGATGTTATATATAGAAAACCCTAGAGACGCCACCAAAAAACTACTAGAACTGATAAATGAATTCAGTAAGGTCACAGGATACAAAATCAGTATACAGAAATCTGATGCTTTTCTATACACAAATAATGAAGCAGAAAGAGAAATTAAGAAAACAATCCCACTTATAAGAGCTCCAAAATAATGAAATACATAGGAATAAACTTAGCCAAGGGATGATGAAAGACCTGTACTCTGAAAACTATTAAACACTGATGAAAGAAATTGAAGACAACACAAACAAATGGAAAGATATCCCATGCTTATGGATTGAGAGAGCAAATCTTGTTAAAATGTCCATACTACCTAAAGCAATCTACAGATGTAATACAATTCCTCAAAATACCAACATCATTTTTCTCTGACCTGCAACATTAATCTTCAGAAATATATGGAACCACAAAAAACCCTGAATAGCCAAAGCAATTTTAAAAAGAACAAAACTGGAGGTTTCATAATCCCAGATTTCAATGTATACTACAAAGCCATAGTAATCAAAACTGTATGGTACTGACACAAAGATCAATAGGACAGAATAGAGAGCCGAGAAATAAGCCCATGATTATATGGTCAAGTAATCTTCAACAAAAGAGGCAATCTCTTTAACAAATGTTGGGAAAACTGAATAGCTACATGGAAAAGAATGAAACTGGACAGCTTTCTCCCACCACCCATAAATAAATTCAAAGTGGATTAAAGACCTAAACATGAGACCTGAAACGATAAAAATCCTAGAAGAGAGCACAGGCAATAATTTCTCTGACATTGGCCGCAGCAACATTTTTCTAGGTGTGTCTCCTGAGGCAAAGGAAACAAAAGCAAAAATAAGCTATTTGCACTACATTGAAATGAAAACTTCTACACAGCAAAGGAAACAATCAACACAATGAAAAAACAACCTACAGATTGGGAGAAGATACTTGCAAATGACATATGCAATAAAGCGTCAGTATCCAAAATATATTAAAAAATGACACAACCCCCAAATGAATAATCCAATTAAAAATGGGCAGAAGACATGAACAGACATTTTTTCAAAGACCTTCAGATGGCCAACAGACACATGAAAAGATGCTCAACATCACTCATCATCAGGGAAATGCAAATCAAAACTACAATGAGATATCACCTCACACCTGTCAGACTGGAGAAAATCAAAAACACAAGAAATAAGTGTTGGTGAGGATGTGGAGAAAAAGGAACCTTCTTGCACCGTTGGTGGGAATGCAAATTGGTGCAGCCACTATGGAAAATAGTATGGAGGTTCTTCAACAAAATTAAAAAAAGAACAATCTTATGATCTTGTAATTCTGCTTCTGAATATATGCCCAAAGAATATGAAAACACTAATTTGAAAGGATATATGGACCCATATGTTTATTGCAGTGTTATTTTACCATAGTCAAATTATGTAAGCAACCCAAGCGTCCATCCATAGATGGACTCCTAACTATATATATACATATATATATCACTTTATATATTTATAAATCACTAATCAATATATTTATATATCACTTCTTTATATATATAAAAACATATAATGGAATATTACTTAGCCATAAAAAGGAATGGAATTTTGCCATTTGCAACAACTGGATGCATCTAAAGAGTATAATGCTAAATGAAATAAGTCAGAGGACAAATACCATGTTGTTTCAATCATATGTGTTATTTAAGAAACAAACAACAACAACAAAAAACAAAAAAGAGACAAACCAGAAAACAGACTCTTAACTATAGAGAACAAACTGATGGTTACCAGAGGGGAGGTGGGTTGAGGAACGAATAAAATAGATGAAAGGGATTAAGAGTACACTTACCCAGGCGCCTGGGTGGCTCAGTTGGTTAAGCGACTGCCTTGGGCTCCGTCATGATCCTGGAGTCCCGGGATTGAGCCTGGCATCAGGCTCCCAGCTCAGTGGGAAGTCTGCTTCCCCCTCTGACCCTCCCTCCTCTTGTGCCCTCTCTCTCTTTCATTCTCTCTTTCTCAAATAAATAAATAAAATCTTAAAAAAAAAAAGTACACTTACCATGATGAGCACAGAGTAATGTATAAAATTGTTGAATCACTATATTATACACCTGAATCTAATATAGCACTATATGCTAACTATACTGGAATTAAAATTTTTTAAAAAATTGTGCAAACAAACGAAAGAATACAAAGTAGAATTTGGATACATGTTATAAGAAAAAACAAAATGTCATGTGAATCCAAAAGAGTACAAGGACAAGTCAACTTGGAGGATATCAGGAAATATGATATACAAGAAGCCTCTGCTTAGAACTCACTTTCTAAAAGGCTTCTTTTATCCCAAAATAAATTATCTCATCTTCTAATCTGGTTTCACCATACTATACATCCCTCAAATTGCCTTTGTAAACAAATAGTCATTCAACATATTATTTGAGTGTTTCCTATCTGCTAGGTGCTATGTGATCAAACAGAAATTAACATGACAGAAACCTATTTTAATGGGGAAGAGCAATATTAAACAAATACTTATAATTGTACATTATTATTGGGAAAGGAGCAGGAAGATTTCACTGTTCTGGGATAACAACAGGCTTCACTCAGTAGTGGGATGATGATGGTGATCAAGTGGTAGTATCATTCCAGAAAGTGTTAATGAAAAATTGCTTAGGATGGTGGTACTGGGGATAAGTAACCTGGAAGGATGAGTAAAAGGATCTGCAGTCAATAGAGGAAGGAAGCCAACCTAAAGGGATGTCATAGTGTGTAAGGCAAAGGAATAAACACCCCAACTCTCTGCCTTCTCTGATCTCCTGATGCTCGTTTCTCTGATCTCCTGATGCCCGCTGTTGGCCAAACTTAAATGGAGGTTGGAAAGCCAAGGAACCCATGGAGGCAGTTCATATATATTCACCTATAGGGCACACAGAAAGGTGAACAACAAAAAATGTATTTGGAGGTACCATAAGCTCACCACTTACAGAAAGAAAAAAAATGATTTACAGTATGGAAAGCAATATATTAAGAAATATGGGGATTGGATCAAGAGAGGAACAACTGATGTTAAGGGGCTTAAGTGCCTGGAATACAGTAGGTACTCAATGTCACTTGTTATTTTTATTATTATTATTGTTATTATTATTATTACCATTATCATCATCATCATCATCAGTAGTAGTAGTATTTTAAAACATTATCATCATTGCTGGAAATGAGACTTTTAAGCACTCAAAGAGCCATCCAGGTGGATTTTGTTTGGGGCCATCTTAGAAATTTATATAAATATAAAGACTGATCTTCGTGCTAAAAGTTTCCAATGAATAAAGAGAAGTAACCAAAAAAAAAAAAAAAAAAAAAAAAAAAGTAGGTGACCAGAATGAGGATAAGTTAAATGTAGAGCTAAATGGATTTGCTTTAAAGAACCAAAGATTTGCATAAACTGAGGCTTGAGAACCTGGTAAGAGTTTGGTTGTTAGAGAAGAACAGACAGAGAAACATATAAATTAAGAGGAACAAATGATCAAAACTTCAGTAGTGTGTAAATTGTGGAAATGTGGAATAATTCATTTTGGATGAATCATAAAATATGAATAAGAAACACTGGAATAGGGGAACTTTAATGTAGTTTCCTGCCATATTTTGCAGGGTTTTTAATATCAGGGCAAAGGTTATTGGCATTGAAATAGTGGAGAGCCAGACAAGGATTTTGAGAAAGGGAATAATATGATTGGAGTAAAATAAGTTATCTTAAATATAATTTGCACTGAATAAGATTAGTCAATATTTTACAGGAAGGGGTGCAAAGAATGCACCTTGACTAACTAGTCAAAAGTAGATAGACATTATGGGAAGAACATTCCATGCTGAGAGAACAGCACGTACAAAGGCACAGAATTGATAACTATGATGTCGAATAAGGGTAGATTTTTTCAATACTGGTACTATTGGTATTTTGGTTCAGATAATTCTTTGTTATTGGGGGATGTGTTTTTCATTTTAGTATATTTTTATTGAAGTATAGTTGATGTACAGTGTTATATTAGTTCCCAGTGAATGTAGTGAATTGATATTCTATATATTATGCAATACTTATCTTGGTAAATGTAGTTACCATCTGTCTTCATACAATGTTATTACAATATTATTGACTGTGTTCCCTATGCTGCACTTTTTATGCCTGTGACTTATTTATTTTATAACTGGAAGTTTGTACTACTAATCGCCTTCACCTATTTCACCCATACCCCACACCCCTCGCCTCTGGTAACCAGCAGTTTGTTCTCTGTATTTATGACTCTGCTTCTGTTTTTGTTTGTTTGTTTTGTTTTGATTTTACATTCTACATATACATGAAATCATTTCTGCCTCTATCCAATAGATCCCAGTAGCTTCTCCTCTCAAGTTGTGACAACAAAAAATGACTCTGACAATGCCTGTCTCTAGGAGGTAGGAAGGGAACAAAATAACCCACGGTTGAGAACCACTGATGTAAGGAAAATGCATATTTATTGGAACCAAAAAGTAAAGTATAGCAATGTGTTGGCTACAAATGGAGCTAGAGAGATAGAGATAAATAAAAACTCTTAGACTGTTATGCTAAGATTTTTATTTTATTCTGGTTACTCAAAGAAAGGTAAGAGGCAAAAAAGTGAACAAAGAAGATTTGTACTTTAGAAGGATCATACTGGAAGTAATGGGAAGGAGCAAGTCTATCGTCAGGGAGGCTGTTTGGAGGAAATTCCAAAAACCTTATTTTTATAGTGTCACTGAGGATTTAAAGGAGACAACAGGAGATATAAAAAAAAAAAAGGTTGAAGAGATTAGAATAATAAAATTTGGAATGGTGGAGCAATAGCATGAGGAGAAAAGATAATTAAGAGTAATTAAAGAGTAATTCCTAGGGTTCTAGCTTGAGTAACTGTATGGATAAAAGTACCATGTATATAAATAGGTAATATTTTTAAGGAGAAGCATGTCCTGCTGGAGTGATAAGGGAAAATATGATAAATTCATTTTTGGTTAGGTTAAATTTGAAGTGCCTGAGGAAAAATCAAGTACAGATGACCAATAGGTGGATGTATCTATATGTTTGTGTTGGATTTGTACATTTAGAAATCATCAAGGGGCGCCTGGGTGGCTCAGTTGGTTAAACGTCTGCCTTCAGATCAGGTCATGATCTCAGGGTCCCTGCTCAACAGAGAGTCTGCTTCTCCCTCTCCCTTTGCCCCTCCCCACCATCTGTGCTCTCTCTCTCTCTCTCTCAAATAAATAAATAAAATCTTTTTTAAAAAAGGAAATCATCACGATAGAGAGTTTTTATAATGAGTAGAGGAGGCCAAGGAACAAAACATAGAGAAATAAATGCTTAAGGAAAAATAGAGGAAGAAAATCTGGCAAAAGTATTTGGGAATGTACTCCGAAAGGCTAATGGATGGAAAGTCAAGGAAAGAGAAAATTTTAAGAATGTTGTTATGGATAATATTTTCAAGTAATCAGTGAGACCAGTATCACAAAAGTAGGATTTAGTAACAAAGCCACTGAGCTTTACTACACAGTAATTTTATGGAGGGTAGCAAGCAAAGAGATGTGGAGGAAAGATTAGAGAAAAGGAATGTGGAATATTACTTACACATGTATATATTTGAAAGCCAAAATGAAGAATTAGTAAAATGCAAAGAAATGGTAAACTAAAAAAACACATGAACATTGATACACTACATTAATGGAATGAAGAATAAAAATCATGATTATTGCATTAGATGCAGAAAAAGAATTTGACAAAATTCAACATCCTTTTATGATAAAATTCTCAACAAATTAGGCATAGATATAATGTACCTCAACATAATTCAGACTATAGATGACAAACCCACAAGTAACATCATATTCAATGGTAAAAAGCTGAAGGCTTTTCTCCTAAGATTAGGAATAATACAAGATGCTCACTCTAGCCATTTCTATTCAACATAGTACTGGAAGTCCTAGCCAGAGCAATTAGGCAAGAAAAAAATAAAAGGCATCCAAATCAAAAAGAAGAAGTAAAATTGTATTTGCTTTCAGATGACATGTTATTGTATATAGAAAACCCTAAGATTCCACCAAAACCTGCTTGTACTAATAAATGAATTAATAAAGATGCAGAACATAAAGTCAATATACAAAGTCAACTGTGTTTCTATACACTAACAGCAAATTATTGGAAAGAGAAAATAAGAAAACTATCCCACTTACAGTAAGATCAAAAACAATAAAATAATTAAGAATAAATTTAACCAAGAAGGTGAAAAATCTGCACTTTAAAAAGTATAATACACTGATGAAAGAAATTAAAGAAGATACAAATAACTGGAAAGATATATCATGTTCGTGGATTAGAAGAATTAATAGTGTTCAAATGTCCATACTATCCAAAGTGATCTACAGATTCAATGCAATTCCTATTAAAATTCCAATGGCATTTTTTTTTTACAAAAATAGAAGAAAGAACCAAAATTGTATAGAATCACAAAAGATCCCAAATAGCCAAAACAATCTTGAGAAAGAAGAAAGTTGAAAACATCACTTTCTGATTTAACCTATATTACAAATCTGTAGTCATCAAAAAAGTATGGTACTGGCATGAAAACAGAAACAGATCAATGGAATAGAATCAAAAGTCCAGAAATAAACTCATGCATATACAGTCAACTAATTCTTGACAAGGGTACCAAAAGTACACAATGAGGAAAGGATAGTCTCTTCAATAAGTGGTGATGGGAAAACTGGATATCCATATACAAAAGAATGAAACTAAACCCTTATCTTACATCACTCACAAAAATTACCAAGGACACATTCTTAGATAATGTCCACCTACAGGGAAAGGGGGAATAAAAGAACTAGCAGAGAAGAGTTTATAGATCGAGATGAGAAAGGAACCAACATATTCTAACATTACAAAAGAAGAGCACAGGGAGGTATTTTCTCAGAAGTAGAGTTAACAAACCCAACAAATACCAACAAATAGCGTGGAAGTTATTTAGGTTGTTCACAAGTATTTGGTTTTCTCCTGGTCATACGGTAAGACTGCACTTACTGCACATCCCCCACCCATCCCCACATATTCAGGGATGGCCAAGGGACTTAACTTTGGCCAATAAAATGTGAACAGAAGTAACTTAATGTCACTTCTAAGTGGAAGCTTTAAATGCCAGAGCATGCCACAGTCACTGACAGTATTCCAGAATGTTCTGCTCTTTGAAGTTCCAGGAATGAGAATAACACTGATCAGATCTTATAACTGATCTTCACTGGACATGAAGTATGACAATCATGTCCTTGTTTGCTTTTAAGCTAATGGTATTTTGTGTTGTTTGTTATGCAACATAAGCTAGCCTATCCTAATTGTAATTAAAAAAAAAAAAAAGCAAGCAAGAGGTCAGGGAGGATGGGAGCTAAAAAATATTTAAAATTAAAAAAAATTAGAAGTTCTGGAATTTGAAATCAATATTTAATGGCTTCTTATTATTTATCAGAATTAGAGCAAACATCCCTATCAATATCACCTGATATTTCTTAACTTTCTTTGATATTTATATTCTTCATTGCATTATTTTACTTTTTTAAGGTTGTCTAGGCCCAGATCAGGTTATAAAATACCTTAAGTTATTGCTGAAATGTTTTATCTCTTTATCTCCTTAACATATTGTAGTTGCTGCAATTTATTATGGCTGACTTGAAGTATGTGGAGACACAAGAAGGAAGTTTTTCAATTTGTAAACTACCCTACAAATGGAATGGGATTACAAGAGCATGAATAGCTCAATGATAAATATGTCCAAGCTGAGGTTTGAAGACCTTTTATGAGGAGAATTATTACCACTTATATTGAATGCCTAATATCTACTACTGGGTAATATATTGGATGCTTTGTTGATGCCATTTTATTGATGTGCACTGCAATTAATGAGTAGATCTAAATAATTCCACTACTATGAAAGGTATATAAATTGTCCAATCTCTAGTAAGGGGCTGAGCCTGGATTCAACTCCAGTATGGATGGCACCAAAACATGTGTTCTCATTTCAGAGAGACGAAGTTTGGGCTAAATGTCCATTTTATGTTTATTTTTTTATTATTATTATGTTATGTTAATCACCATACATTACATCATTAGTTTTTGATGTAGTGTTCCATGATTCATTGTTTGCGTATAACACCCAGTGCTCCATGCAGAACGTGCCATCTTTAATACCCATCACCAGGCTAACTCATCCACCCACCCCTCCATTTTAGCCATTAACATCAATATGACTGATGTTATTCCTTTGACCACTTTCATATTACTCTAGAAGACCATTCTTGTTTTTATGGTTAGGCATCCTATATAGCATCTAGAATAAAATACCAAGACCCCAAATTTCCTACAAAAATAAGATTAATTCTGTGTCATTTGTATTTTTTAGCCCTTTCCTTAGGGGAAAAATTGTTTTTATAACTGTACAAGGTACAATAATAATTTTCTTCTATAACCTGAGTGAAAAAAAGGTACTGGAAATTCTACTGCTCCCTGTGAATTTGAACGACTTGAAATTTCATCACCATTGTCTCTAGAATGAGATTAACTACTTGCAAATAATAATGAAGGCACTGTTGAAATCATTTAAGTGATTGAATGAAGTATTTGAGAGAAGAAGTCATTGTGAGACATATAATTTATTTTTTCTCTCCTCTGGTGCATGGATTTCATTCCTTAAATAAATGGAGAAAAAAAAAAAGTATAGTACCTCAAAATGTCCCATATGAAATCCAGTACTATTGCAAAGACAAAGACATTTACCCTGCGGCAACATTTTCTTTACAAAGCATCCTTCTTGTCATGTTATTTTTGTTGGAAAATGATTTATTAGAAAGCCTTTATAGTATGGAGCTTGAATAAATCGTGTTGGCTGGATATTAAGGAGCTATAATAATCAAATATAGAGGTAAATTCATTAACTTCTAAAAGTTCATGTGAATCATCAACACTTCGGCATAACCCAGTGGTTCTCAAAGTGTGGTCCCTGCACTAGCAGTATCAGGAACGGGGAATTTATTAGAAATGTAAGTTCTAGAGCCCCTAACCCAAACCTGCTGAATCAGAAACTCTTGGGGATAAAGCCCAGCAATCTGTGTTTTAAGAAGCCCTCCAGCAGATGCTGGTATTATTAAGGTTTGAGGAACACTGGCCTAATCCATGGTTAATGACTTGGACAAATGTACATCTTATCCCCAGTCTTCATCTTCAACAGGGATTCTTAATCTGGCTGAACATTAGAATAATCTGCCTGTCCTTCTTAAAATATTGATGGCCAGACTCACCCCAGACAAACTGAATCAGCATCTCTGAGTTAGATCTGATAAACCGGCTGGACTTGAGAACTACTAATGTACGGCAGCATAGTTTGTTCTAGGAAGAATTTTGAGTATAGGGTCAGCAAATAGGGATGAGAGTCCTGATCCAAATTTTTATTCATGATATAACTTTTGGCAAATCATAAAAATTGCACGTTTTTCCATCACAAAATTCTGCAAGTGGCCAATGAGTTGAATTATGTGATAATGCATTGTAAATTCTAAAATCTTGCTATTCGTAAATGGCCCAAAACAGGCAGCAACTGATCTTGGTTAGAACTAAAGAACATCCAGCCTCACTAGAGATGATGAAACAGAATCTACACTTTCAAGTGATCTGTCATTCATACACACATTCATGTTTGAGAAGTACTGTTCTAAAGCATGAGGCCAAGATAAGTGATCTTCATAACATATAAACGAGAAAATGCACTATTTCTCATCACTCAAATTATGCTTGGCTTTAAATGAGTGTGGGGTAAAAGGGGGAAGAAATTTAGAATAAGCATTTCAGCTTCACATTTTCACTGTGAGTTTCCTCTTTGAAACTGAAAATGAAAAGACTCTAAGTCTGTACAGCAAACATATAAATGAGTACAGGTCCCCTCAAGGTTTGCTGGGTTCCTAAGAATTTAAAAGCAACTCAAGTTTGAAGAACATTTCTCTTCATAGCTAGTGTCCAAGGGCTGAAAAAGAGTTGAATGATACAAGGGTGAGCTGATAAACAACCAGAAATAGCTAAAGTCTGCTGGAAAATACTTGTCAATAAACGCATACTGATTAGTAGTAGTAGTAGTAGTAGTATGAACGGTCATAAATAGACATGCAAGTTTAAGTCAACACATTATCGGTAATGTCATTGGAATAACATACCAAAAAAAAAAAAAAGGCAACCAGAAAATTGTGCCTCATATGGATGGTTTAACATATAAGTCTGATTTCCTTCAGCAGGTACTCCTTGCTGCTTACGCAAGTGTAATTATTAAAGCACAAGACATGATTTTCCTTGTAATAAAGTTCATGTGTTCTTCTGCTCTTTGGAAAAAGTAATAAACTGCTAGGTGAACAGAAAGTCCAATAAATACTCCCATACACTTCAGCTCATCAGTTTTGTAAATTTTATTGACTTACCAGGATCATGTTATTTGGATTTATTGTCCGTAAGGATAAAAAACTGTAATAAAGGTGGATAAATGGATCCCATTGGCCCATAAATAATTGTTAACCAAAAGAGCTGTGGCAGAGTAACTTTGTTTTCCACCATCTGGTGCATCAGAGAATGTTATCAAAGCAGCAGTAGGTGGTGGTGGGAAAACATCCGTTTCATTTTCATCCTTGAGAAAACAGTAGCATTTGGAAAACACATGCATCCTCTTTCCTGGGCCAACTACCTAAATATCATCCAATATAAAAGGATTTTTTTTTTAAGATTTTATTTATTTATTTGACAGAGACACACAGTGAGAGAGGAAACACAAGCAGGGGGAGTGGGAGAGGGAGAAGCAGGGAGCCCGATGCTGGGCTCGATCCCAGGACCCTGGGATCTGACCTGAGCTGATGGCAGGAGCTTAACGACTGAGCCACCCAGGCGCCCCAAAGGGTTTATTTTTTAAATATTTTTCCACTTTAGTGAGTTCCATCATGATATAGGTGGGGAAAGTGCTAGACTGATAAACCTGACATCAAAAATGTCCTATTTTCCTGCATAGCAGAAAGAGCACCATCATGAATAATGCAGAACTCTGAAACTAGGGAAACTGGTGGAAACTTCCAGAGTGAAACATGAATAGGGGCCATCACATTCTCAGAGGATCTAGAGAGGTCCCACTTCAAGACTTAAATACATTAACCTCCCTATTTATTAAAGTATCTTACATGAAGTCCTAAAAATTAATCCACTAATTGATCCATTCTTCTATTTTTATAATCCACTTATTTCAAACATT
The DNA here is from genome assembly GCF_002201575.2 of Neomonachus schauinslandi. NCBI lineage: Eukaryota > Metazoa > Chordata > Mammalia > Carnivora > Phocidae > Neomonachus > Neomonachus schauinslandi. The sequence continues at coordinate 167,932,521 of NC_058404.1, forward strand.
TAAACGTAGCATTTCTAAGCCTTAGGCATTTTGAAATCTCATCTTGTTTATGTAATTCTTTTTCTTGCTGAATAAATCTGTTCCCTTTACCAGACTCTGTTCTTTATAAACATTGTTTCTTGAATTTTCATAGGCATACAAAAAAAATTGAAATTGAATTTTTTAACTAGTTCTATTGTATGCACATTGACGCCCCATTCTAGTGAATGTGGAAAACTTAACTATGTTATTTTTCGGCAAAAGCCTGACTAGAGGATCAAATGGAGAAAAGAACCATCATCCTGGTTCATATCTCAAATTAATATGTTGATCCCTGCTCACCTACATTTAGAAAATATCCACATCCAATTCTTTCAAATATTTTCACATCCCCCTATCAAATGCTTATGGTTACCAGCAGCTTAGTAGTGAAATGAAGGGAAAATTAGTGAAAAGACAGAGGTTTTAGGATAAAATCTGGTATTGGCCATGTAATGTTGGGTAAAATACTTAACTGTGTTTCAGGTTTTTTTAGACTTCATGAAATATATATTCCTTTAAATTCTGTGATTATATAATTTCTAAATCATCTAAAAGTTATTTTAGGTGCTCATCAATTAACAGAAGAAAAACATACAATTAAAAGCCTTATATGTGGCCATACCACTAAAAACTTACATTAATTAAGCATTTACCTGGAGTAAGTCACTGTTCTGAGCACTTTTGCTTTATAATAATAAAAACACTTTATAACATCAGAAAATTGAGTCTCAAAGAAGTTAACTACCTTATCTATTGTCTCATAGCTAATGAGAGGTGACTGACAAAATCCAAGTGTGACTGGATTACCTCACATGGACATCAGAATAAAGGAGAGAGAATATTCTAAATACTCAAAGGAAGAGCAAGACTGAAATTTAGCTAATATCCTCATAGGAAAATGACCCTTACAGCGAAAGTAATAGCTATTTAAAGAGTTGAGTTCCTAAAAAGGAACTTAATAATCTGTACTAGAAGAACAAAAATTAATTGATCAGAGAAATAAGAAATTTTGCAAATTCTGTCTTTTCTTCCTGTTCTCATCTACCTGGCAAACTCCTAAAAATTATTACAGCCTCAGATCAAGGCTTTTCCCCTATTGGCTGAGTTTCCAAACAATCCTGAGCCCAGTGGAATAAATTTGGTACATACCTCTATTTTAGCCATTGTTGTACCCACTGTTTATTTAATAAATAATTACTAAGCTATTACTTTGTTCCAAGCACTCTTTTAGACACTAGGAATGTAATTACAGATGTAAGGAAGGAGTCTCTGTGCTCATAAAGTTCCCATTAGTAAACAATAACAAGTTGCAATTATTAGTTATAGAATCTTTTCTATTAGTTAAGTCCCTGAGGGCAGGGAAAACCATAATTTATCTCTGAACTTGCATGTTTCAAAGTCAGTTGATACTTAGTCCCCCACAATCCGCTATATCCAGATGGACACACATGGATAAATAGAGCCACTTAATTATGTTTATTAGTAGAATAAATCCTGGTCATTACTGAACAAGTATCATTACCTTATATCTAAGGATTGTAGCTCACCATTTATTTATTTTAGATATGGTCATCTCTGAGCTACAGCTCACACTTAGATTATATGAGTAGAAGAATTGTTCACTAGATACTTACTTCCAAGTATCACATTCTATATTTTTTAACATGCAAATGAAAGTGTTGCATACTAAGACTTTAAGGCAGAAAGACAAAGTTCATATTATTCATAATTAGGTTATTATTTAGAATTATTTAGGATAGTGAGAAATACTGTGTTTTCTGACACCTGTATGACTCGGGGGAAATCACTTAACTAGGCTTTATTGTCTTCATTGTAAAAAGCATTACTAATAATGCCTGCCCCAAAAATTTTTATGGAAATTATAATAGAAAGGAACAGAAGGAAGTCTCTTTAAATCTCAAAAGGACAATGCAAACAAGATACTCTACTGAAATGTAAGCCCCACAAAGGCAAGAATTTTTGTCTATCTTGTTCATAGCTAAATCCCTTGCTTCTAGAACAGTACCAGACACAGAGCTGGCACCCAGTAAATATTTGTGGAATATCTCAATCAGATATTTGTGGTATTAACTGTATATATGACAGAAGTAAGTAAACAATTTAAAAATGCAATATCGTCTATCCAGCTCCCCATCTCTAAACTAAACCCTAAAACTTGAGAAATTTGAAGTTTCTTAATTTAAACTCTGAAAGAGATTTGTCAGATTAATCAATGTGTGATTGTATTACTGCATCTATAAAGTCAAAATGAAAATTTCCCTCTATAATGTTGAAAAATGGGTTGCAATTAATTAAGGAAAAAAAAAACAAGCAGTGTTTTGAGTGTGTGTGTGTGTGGTGGGTGGGTGTGTATACATATGTGTGTGGAAAGCTTTGAGGAACATCCCTGCATCTTAATTCAGGAGCTCAAAAGTAAGCTTTCTTAAGTGTCATCTTAATGTGGTCTATTATATTTAATGTGATTATCAGATACTAAAAACAATACAGTGCTTTATGTCACTAAATTCTTTTGACTCCTTTGACTCCTTTATGTCATTAAATTCTTTTGACTCCTGTTCTGTTTCTACAAGTACTACCCACAAAATGGATCAAGTCACCTTATAAGCCTCAGCCCTCATACTAGTGATAGAATCATTTCCTTTTCTGCTCTCCTACAGCTACTTTATCATAGAAAACCTGGGGCTAACTGCAGTAATGGGTCAGTTCTTACTATGAGTTTCCAGATACTTGTGCTGCTTTTACAAATCTCCATGATATGATGTATTACACAAGAAATTCATCAATAAAATCCTTGAAAGACTTACTGTGGCGATCTATCTAAATTTGGGGGGAAAAGTATCTTTACCAGAAAGGTTCAGCCTGATTATGATGATAAGAGTATTAAAAGTAACAATTATTAGGATTTCAGTGGATGAAGAGGTGTCTGTCTCATAGAAAAACCCTGACTAATGTGGGACATCATATGAATTATTTATCATTCACAAGGTAATAATAGGTGTTGGGGAGAATGTGGAGAAAGGGGAACCCTCTTACACTGTTGGTGGGAATGCAAACTGGTGCAGCCACTCTGGAAAACAGTATGGAAGTTCCTCAAGAAGTTAAAAATAGAACTACCCTTTGATCCAGAAATTTCACTAGTAGGTATTTACCCAAAGGATGCAAATTACTGATTCGAAGGGATACATGTACCCCGATGTTTATAGCAACATTAATAACAAGAGCCAAATTATGGAAAGAGCCCAAATGTCCAATGACCAATGAATGGATAAAGAAGAGGTTATGTATGTGTATACATATATATCTTTATATAATAAAATATTACTCAGCCATAAGAAAGAATGAAATCTTACCACTTGCAACAATGTGGATGGAGCAAGAGAGTATTATGCCAAGCGAAATAAGTCAGTCAGAGAAAGGCAAATACCATATGATTTCACTCATATGTGGAATTTAAGAAACAAAACAGATGAACATAGAGGAAGGGAAGGAAAATGAGAGGCAAACCATAAGAGAGACTCTTAACAATAGAGAACAAATTGAGGTTTGGTGGAGGGGAAGTGGGCGGGGGGATGGGTTAAATGGGTGATGGGGATTAAGGAGGGCACTTGCTGTGATGAGCACTGGGTGTTGTATGTAAATGATGAATCATTAAATTCTACACCTGAAATTAATATTACACTGTATGTTAACTAACTAGAATTTAAATAGAAACTTGAAAGAGGAAAAAGAAAAGGAATAGGATTTAACACAGTAAAAAACAAAAAACAAAAAATGTGGTAAAGGGTACATACAGAAAGTACCTTATTTAATCATTTCTTACAAGTGCAAAGGTTAATTTGTATTTTTTCTTCATAGGTCTTAGCAGACTTTTTTTTTATTTGTGTTTTCCCGTTTCTCCCCTACTTCACTGAGTGGTCCATGAATGATGGACTGTTTTACTTTGCTCAGCTTTGAACCTCACTGCCTAGCACAGTGAGTAGATGGTATTTTCTTATGTTTATTTGTAACCAAAATGAGAAAATAATGAAGATATCCTGATAAGACGCATTAAACCTCCAATTTTAAGTTCTAAGCAATTGTTTCAAAATCCAAAAATATTCTGAATTGTGTAGTAAATACATACTGTGAAGACAGCGTCAGAATCTTTTCCTAGCTTTGTCACTAAATCACTATATGATTTTGGCAAGACCTTTAATTTCTTTGTGCTTATTTCTTTGTTTGCAGAATAAAATAAGTAAATACTGCCTGGCTTCATCCATAAAGTGAAAGGAAGTAGTAGAATGCAGATGGCAGAAGCTGGGAAAGATCTGACCTATCTAGTTTACAGAGTTGTCTTTGTTTTTATTATGTCCTTTTAGCTCCCAGCACTTTAATGAAGCTCCCTTTTCAATGATGTTTCCATTTTCACAGAAACTAATACTGTATCAACCTTGTTTTTTGCTGTATATCCAGATACCTATCACAAGGCGTGGAACAAAATAGACACTCAAAAAATATATGTTAATGGACTGATGATAAATAATTGTGGAGTTCATTGTTCCCTTATCCATCTTCCTCATTCTCTTTGATATCCCTGTAACATAGCTTCTTACTGCTTCATCCTTCTTGAAGTACTCCTTATTGATAGTATCTGTGATACTACACTGCATTTGTTTTACTTTCTTCTCTTCATCTTTTCCTTCTTGGTGGCCTCTTTTTCCTATGTCCTCAAATACAGGTGTTACCCGAGGTTCAGTTCATAGCTTTCATCTCTGTATTCTCTACAGGCTCTTTTAGGCAACTCATTCCACTAGTTTCCATTGTAAGTATTATCCATATCACTTCTGGATTTATTTTTCTGGTGCTGTTCCCTCCACCTTCCAATGTCCAATCTCACATTTCCAATTTTGGGTCTTTAATGCCTTCAAGTCAGATGGCCAAATGTGAGCTCACCATTTTCCCTTGCTCCCCAAATAGTCTTCCTGTGTCCTCTGTGTTCTTAACATCATTATTGTTCTCACTACCTTTCCCTAAACCTTCATGGAAAATCCATCATAAAATCTTGCCAAATCAATTCTGTTTAATCATTCTTGTCTATTGCTTTTCCTATCCCCACTGTCACATATTAGGTCAGCCTTAATTTTTGTTGCTTGACCTACTGTGGTAACATCTTCATTGGTGTTACATCTTGATGTTCTCTTTCTGGGCCACCATTACCATGAGGGAAGGAAGAAGGAGATAAGGTTAATATGTATTGCAATTGTAGTAGTTGATGGGAATACAAATATGAATGTCTCTATGTTTGAGACATTTACTCTTTATAGGAAACAGACATGGATACAAAAGAATGCAATAAAATATGGCAAGTCTAAGACCACATTATGCATAATGTGTTATGAGGGAATTGCCTACCTTGAAGTCACATTCCTTTCTCTTCATGGAGCCAAGCTTTGTCCTCCCACTCATGCTCTCTGCTCCCTGGGAGACAGAAGAGCACTAGAATGGGTCAGACCAAGGGCACTATTCAGCCACAGTGTTTTAGGCCAGAAAAGCCATGAGGAGGGTATTGATGATTTTTGCTCCAACTGTCTTAGTGGAATGAGGATTAAGAAAGTCAGAGGGCTGTGGGGAATTTCTGAGCTAGAATTAAAGAAGTGGAGACAATAATTGTGAAAGATGCCATGCTATGTTACCAGATATCCCATTAGAGATATCATCAGAAGTATCATCCCCCAGGCGCTGGGATTACTGCCAGGAGAAGTGCCTCATCTGTCGGCCCTCTTTAAGGACTATCTGAGATAAAGAAAATTATCTGATCCAAGGTCACGCTTTATTCCTGAGGCTTGCAGCATAATACCCAGAAAAGCAGAGTAATATCCAGAGTAATTTCAAGTACTTATTGGACACAGGATTGAATTAATATCAATATCCATGCATGTGGTACTGCTTTCTGCATGATCTTAGCTCCTGAGCATCTTATGAAATTATCTGAGGTCTTTGTTGTGACAGCATTCAGTTCTACTCTTCCTACTGCCCAATATTCTTTCCCTCTGAATCCCACAGATATTGATTCTAAGAGCCTTCCAAGTATATTTCCTGCATAAATATCTATATCTATATCTATATCTATATTCTTTCTCATTCCTATAGATATAGATATAGATATAGATATAGATATAGATATAGATATAGATATAGATATAGATATAGATATAGATATAGATATAGATATAGATATAGAT